>NW_027046925.1:0-19134 GCF_025399875.1 Dalotia coriaria | reverse complement strand
TTTTAAATCTAAAATTTAAAAAGATTTCAAAAAAAATTTTGGCCTTTTTTTTTAAACAAAACCCAAGTAAAAACGCAAAAATTTTAACGTTTTTTTTAAATTTTTTTTTAAATTTCCTTTAAAAAATGTTAAAAGTTAAAGCAAAAAATTTTTTAAACGCTTTTTGCTTTTAAAAAAAACCGAAAAAATTTTTCGTTTTTTTTTAAATATTCGTTTTTAAATTTCCATTTGCAAAATCTTTTTAAAAAAAAATTTTGAAAAAGGGTTTTTAACCCCGGGTAAAACGAAAAAAAATTTTTATTATTCGTTTTTTTTTTTTTTTTGGAAAAAAAAAAATTTGAAAATTTTTTTTAAAAACAGCACGTTTTGGTTTTTTTTTTAAAAAAAAAAAAATTTTTTTTTTTTTTTATTAATATTGCGTCTTTTGAACGATTTCAACGATCTAAAATGCTTGAAAATGCTTATTTTAGAAAAACAGCACGGGAAAAAATTTTTTTTAACCAAAACACAAAAAGGGAAATTTTTTTATTCTTTTTTTTATTTATTGCTTTTTTTAAAACGACAACGATCTAAAATGATTGAAAATGCTTATTTGTGCTAAAAACAACACGTTTTGAGCTTTAATCTGCGTTTACCCGCAAAGTCAGCATAAAAACGACGAATTTTTATTATTCGTTTTTGCCACGCTGCGTCTATTTGAACGATTTCAACGATCTAAAAATGCTTGAAAATGCTATTTCCAGCAAAACAGCACGTTTTGGTTTTTACCCGTGTTTTAACGCGTGTTGTTAATAAAAACGTGACGTATTTTTTATTATTGTTTTTTATTAATATTGTTTCTGGCTTCCCGCAACGATTTCAAAACGATCTAAAATGCTTGAAAA
Source organism: Dalotia coriaria (assembly GCF_025399875.1). Lineage (NCBI taxonomy): Eukaryota > Metazoa > Arthropoda > Insecta > Coleoptera > Staphylinidae > Dalotia > Dalotia coriaria. Next base: position 18,250 of record NW_027046925.1, on the reverse strand, counting down.
TGCTTATTTTAGCAAAACAACAGCACGATTTGAGTTTTATTCTGGGTGCTTTAACGCGTAAACAGCATAAAAAACGACGAAATTTTTATTATTCGTTTTTATTAATATTGCGTCCTATTTGGAACGATTTCAACGATCTAAAATCCCGGAAAAATGCTTATTTTAGCAAAAAACAGCACGTTTTGAGCTTTAATCTGCGTTTTAACGCGCAAAACAGCATAAAAAAATGACGAATTTTTTATTATTCGTTTTTATTAATATTAAGCCATTTTAAACGATTTCAAACGATCTAAAATGCTTGAAAATGCTTATTTTTAGCAAGCAAAACAGCACGTTTGAGCTTTAATCTGCGTTTTAACGCGCAAAACAGCATAAAAACGACGAAATTTTTATTATTTGTTTTTATTCATATTGCTTTATTTGAACGATTTCAACGATCTTTAAAAATGCTTGAAAAATGCTTATTTTAAAGCAAACAGCACGTTTTACTTTTAATCTGCGTTTTAACGCGTAAAACAGCATAAAAACGACGAATTTTTATTATTCGTTTTTTATTAATATTGCGTCTATTTGAACGATTTCAACGATCTAAAATGCTTGAAATTTTATTTTAGCAAAAACAGCACGTTTTGAGCTAAATCGCGTTTAACGCGCGTAAAAACAAGTTATGTAAAACGACGAATTTTTGGCTATTCGTTTTTATTAATACGTTTCTATTTGAACGATTTCAACGATTCAAAATGCTTGAAAATGCTTATTTGTGCCAAAAAACAGCACGTTTTGAGTTTTATTCTGCGTTTTAACGCGCAAAACAGCATAAACACGCTTTTTATTAATATTGCGTCTATTTTAACGATTTCAAATTATCCCAAAATGCTTGAAAACGTTATTTTAAAGCAAAACATCACGTTTTGCTTCTTTAATCTGCGTTCTCCTAAACGCAAGTGTAAAACGCAGCACAAAACGACAAATTAGTTTATTATTCGTTTTTATTAATATTGCGTCCATTTGAACGATTTCAACGATCTAAAAATGCTGAAAATGCGTATTTTAAAGCAAAACAGCACGTTTTGAGCTTTAATCTGCGTTTTAACGCAAGGTAAAAACAGCATAAAATGACGAATTTTTTATTATTCGCTTTTATTAATATTGTTTATTTAAACGATTTCAATGATCTAAAATGCTTGAAAATGCTTATTTTAAAGCAAAACAGCACGTTTTGAGTTTTAATCTGCGTTTTAACGCGTAAAAACAGCATAAAAAACGACGAAATTTTTATTATCTGTTTTATTCATATTGCTTCTATTTGAACGATTTCAAATATCTGCCGCTTGGAGTGCCGCTTATTTTGAAGCAAAACAGCACGTTTTGAGTTTAATCTGCGTTTACCGCGTAAAACAGCATAAAACGCACGAATTTTTATTGCCCGTTTTTTATTAATATTGTGTCTATTTGAACGATTTCAAACGTGATCTAAAAATGCTTGAAAATGCTTTATTTTGCTAAAACATCACGTTTTGAGCTTAATCAGCGTTTTACGCGTAAAACAGCATAAAAGTTACGAAATTTATTATTCGTTTTTATTAATATTGCGTCTATTTGAACGTAAACGATTTCAAATCTGGATCTAAAATGCTTGAAATGGTTGGTTTTGAAGCAAAACAGCACGTTTGGTGTTTAATACCGCGTAAAATGCAAACAGCATAAAAACGACGCACTTTATTATTCGCTTTTATTTATATTGCGTATTTGAACGATTTCAACGATCTAAAATGCTTGAAAATGCTTATTTTGCGCAAAAACATCACGTTTTGAGTTTAATCAGCGTTTTAACGCGTAAAACAGCATAAAAACGACGAAATTTTTATTATTCGCTTTTTATTAATATTGTTTATTTTGAACGATTTCAACGATTCAAAATGCTTAAAAAATGCTTATTTTAGCAAAACAGCACGTTTTGAGCTTTAATCTGCGTTTTAACGCGGTAAACAGCATAAAACGACAAATTTCTTTTTATTTATTCGTTTTTATTAATATTGCGTCTATTTGAACGTGATTTCAACGATCTAAAATGCTTGAAAATTAATACTTTAAAAACAGCATCGCTTTTGAGCTTTAATTTAACGCGTAAAATAGCATAAAAAGACGAAATTTTATTATTCGTTTTTTATTTATATTGCGCCTATTTGAACGATTTCAACGATCTAAAATGCTTTGAAAATGTTTATTTTGCTAAACAGCACGTTTGAGTTTCACCCGCGTTTTAACGCGTGCCGCAGCATAAAAACGACGAATTTATTATTCGTTTTTGGCTATTGCTTCTATTTGAACGATTTAACGATCTAAAATGCTTGCACGCTTATTTTAGCAAAAACAGCACGTTTTGAAAGCTTTCATCTGCGTTTTAACGCGCAAAACAGCATAGAAAACGACGAGCCTTTTTATTATTCTAGTTTTTATTAATATTGCGTCCATTTGAACGTGAGATTTCAACGATCTAAATGCTTGTACGCTTATTTTACAAAAACAGCACGTTTTTGAGCTTAATCTGCGTTTTAACGCGCGAAACAGCATAAAACGACAAATTTATTATTCGTTTTTATTAATATTGGTGTCTATTTGAACGATTTCAAATCTAAAATGCTTGAAAATGCTAATTTTGTAGCAAAACAGCACGTTTTGAGCTTAATTTAACGTAAAACAGCATGTTCACCTAAAATTTCTTGTTACCGTTTTTACTATGTCGCGTCACGTAACGGATTTCACCATACCCAAAAATGCCGAAAATGCTAAATTTGTGTCGCGCCGCTTTGAGCGCTTAATCTGCGTTTTTAGCGTAAAACAGCATAAAAACGACGAATTTTTATTATTCGTTTTTATTAATATTGGCTTATTTGAACATTTCAACGATCTAAAATGCTTGAAAATGTTTATTTTAGCAAAACAGCACGTTTTGAGCTTTCATCTGCGTTTTAACGCGCGTAAAACAGCATAGAAACGACGGAAATTTTATTATTCGTTTTTATTAATACGCGTCCATTTGAACGATTTCAACGATCTAAATGCTTAAAAATGCTTATATTTTAGCAAAAACAGCACGTTTTGAGCTTTAATCTGCGTTTTAACGCGTAAACAGCATAAAACGACAAATTTTTATTATTCGTTTTTATTAATATTGCGTCTATTTTGAACGATTTCCAACGATCTAAAATGCTTGAAAATGTTGAATTTTAGCAAAACAGCACGTTTTGAGCTTTTAATTTACCGCGTAAAACAGCATAAAACGACGAAATTTTATTATTCGTTTTTTATTTATATTGCGTCTATTTGAACGATTTCAACGTGCGATCTAAAATGCTTGAAAATGCTAATTTTGTAAGCAAAATGGCACGTTTTATTTTTAATCTGCGTTTTAAACGCCCGCGTAAAATGCGATAAAAAACGACGAATTTTTTTATTATTCGCTTTTATTAATATTGCTTATATTTGAACGATTTCAACGACCAGTAATGCTTGAAAATGTTTATTTTAGCAAAAACAGCACGTTTTGAGTTTTATTCTGCGTTTTAACGCGCAAAACAGCATAAAAACGACGAAATATTATTTGTTTTTACATTACGGCGTCTATTTGAACGATTTCAACGATCTGTAAAAATGCTTGAAAATGCTTATTTTAGCAAAACAGCACGTTTTGTTTTAATCTGCGTTTTAACGCGCGTAAAACAGCATAAAAAATGACGAATTTTTTATTATTCGCTTTTTATTAATATTGCTTCTATTTAAAACGATTTCAACAATCTAAAATGCTTTGAAAATGCTTATTTTTGCAAAACAGCAAGTTTTGAGCTTTTAATCTGCGTTTTAACGCGAAAGCATAAAAACGACGAAATTTTTATTATCGTTTTTATTTATATTGCTTCTATTTGAACGATTTCAACGATCTAAAATGCTCGGAAAATGCTTATTTTGCATAAAAAACAGCTAACGTTTTGAGCTTTATTCTGCGTTTTACCCGCGTAAAACAGCATGTTCCGACGAATTTTTATTATTCGTTTTTTATTAATATTGCGTCTATTTGAACGATTTCAACGATCTAAAATGCTTGAAAATGCTTATTTGGCAAAACAGCACGTTTGAGCTTTAATCTGCGTTTTAACGCGTAAAAGAGCAACATAAAACTGACGAAATTTTATTATTCGTTTTTATTAATATTGCTTCTATTTAAACGATTTCAACGTCTAAAATGGCGAAATGCTTATTTTAGCAAAAACAGCACGTTTTCAGCTTTAATCTGCGTTTTAACGCGTAAACAGCATAAAAACGACAAATTTTTATTATTCGTTTTTTTATTCGCCAATGCTTCTATTTGAAGATTTCAGCATTCGATAACGTACTTATTTTAGCAAAACAGCACGTTTTGAGCTTTAATCCAGCGTTTAACGCGTAAAACAGCATAAAACGACGAATTTTTATTATTCGTTTTAGTAATGTGCGTCTATTTGAACAGTTCCAGCGATATAAAATGCTTGAAAATGCTTATTTTAGCAAAACATCACGTTTGAGCTTTAATCAGCGTTTTAACGCGTAAAAACAACATAAAACGACGAATTTTTATTATTCGTTTTTATTAATGTGCGTCTATTTGAACGATTTCAACGTCTAAAATGCTTGAAAATACTTATTTTATAAAACAGCACGATTTTGAGCTTTAATCTGCGTTTTAACGCGTAAACAACATAAAACGACGAAATTTTTATTATTCGTTTTTATTAATATTGCTTCTATTTAAACGATTTCAACAATCTAAAATGCTTGAAAATGCTTATTTTTGCAAAACAGCAAGTTTGAGCTTTAATCTGCGTTTAACGCGTAAAACAGCTTATAAAAACGACGGAAATTTTTATTATTCGTTTTTTATTTTATATTACTTCTATTTGAACGATTTCAACGTCTAAAATGCTTGAAAATGCTTATTTTAGCAAAACAGCACGTTTTGAGAACTTATTCTGCGTTTTGCAACGCGTAAAACAGCATAAAAACGACGGGGAATTTTTATTATTCGTTTTATTAATATTTGCGTCTATTTGAACGATTTTCAACGATCTAAAATCTTGAAACATTTTAGCAGCAAAACAGCACGTTTTGAGCTTTAATCTGCGTTTTAACTGCGTAAAACAGCATAAAACGACGAATTTTTATTATTCGTTTTTTTTATTAATATTTGCTTCTATTTGAACGATTTCAACGATCTAAAATGCTTGAAAATGCTTATTTTAGCAAAACAGCACGTTTGAGCTTTTATTCTGCGTTTTAACGCGTAAAACAGCATAAAACGTCAAATTTTTACTATTATTCGTTTTTTACATTAATATTGCGTCCATTTGAACCATTTTCAACGATCTCAAATGCTTGAAAATGCTTATTTTAGCAAAACAGCACGTTTGAGCTTTAATCTGGAACGCGCGTAAAACAGCATAAAATGACGAATTTTTTATTATTCGTTTTTATTAATATTGCTTCTATTTAAACGATTTCAACGATCTGCCAAAATATGCTTGAAAATGCTTTATTTTAGCAAAACAGCACGTTTGAGCTTTAATCTGCGTTTTAACGCGTAAAACAGCATAAAACGACAGAAATTTTATTATTCGTTTTATTTCATATTGGCTATTTGAACGATTTCAGCGATCACAAAATGCTTTGAAAATGCTTATTTTAGCCAAAACATCACGTTTGAGCTTTAATCAGCGTTTTAACGCGTAAAACAACATAAAAACGACGAAATTTTTATTATTCGTTTTTTATTAATATTGCGTCTATTTAGAACTGATTTCAACGATCTAAAATGCTTGAAAATGGTTATTTTAGCAAAACAGCACGTTTTGAGCTTTAATCTGCGTTTTAACGCGTAAAACAGCATAAAAACGACGAAATTTTTATTATTCGTTTTTATTAATATTTGCTTCTATTTAAACTTGATTTCAACGATCTAAATGCTTGAAAATGCTTATTTTTAGCAAAACAGCGCATTTTTGAGCTTTAATCTGCGTTTAACGCGTAAAACAGCATAAAACGACGATTTTTATTATTCGTTTTTTTATTAATATTGCTTCTATTTGTGGCGGAACGATTTCAACGATCTAAAATGCTTGAAAATGCTTATTTTTAGCAAAGCAGCGCGTTTTGAGCTTTTCATCTGCGTTTTAACGCGTAAAACAGCATAGAAACGACGGGAATTTTTATTATTCGTTTTTATTAATATTGCGTCCATTTGAACGATTTCAACGATCTAAAATGCTTGAAAATGCGTATTTTTAGCAAAACAGCACGTTTTGAGCTTTAATCTGCGTTTTAACGCGTAAAACAGCATAAAACGACGAAATTTTTATTATTCGTTTTTTTTATTAATATTGTAGCTATATTTGAACGATTTCAACGATCTAAAATGCTTAAAAATGCTTGTCTTTTAGCAAAACAGCACGTTTGAGCTTTAATCCTGCGTTTAACGCGTAAAACAGCATAAAACGACAAATTTTTATTATTCGTTTTTATTAATATTGCGTCTATTTGAACGGTTTAAGCGATCTGAAATGTCTTGAAAATGCTAATTTTAGCAAAACAGCACGTTTTGAGCTTTTAATTTAACGCGTAAAACAGCATAAAACGACGAAATTTTATTATTCGTTTTTTACTATTTATATTTACGCGTCTGTTTGAACGATTTCAACGATCTAAAATGCGCTGAAAATGCACTTATTTTATAAAACAGCACGTTTGAGCTTTAATCTGCGTTTTAACGCGTAAAACAGCATAAAACGACAGATTTTTACATTATTTGTTTTTTTATTAATATTTAGCTTCTATTTGAACGGTTCAACGTCTAAAATGCTTGAAAATGCTTATTTTAGCAAAACAGCACGTTTTGAGCTTTATTCTGCGTTTTAACGCGTAAAACAGCATAAAACGGCAGAATTTTTATTATTTGTTTTATTAATATTTGCGTCTATTTGAACGATTTCAGCAGATACGAAATGGCGAAAATGCTTATTTTAGCAAAACCTGGCACGTTTTGAGCTTTAATCTGCGTTTTAACGCGTAAAACCCAGCAGCATAAAAATGACGAAGATTTTTTATTATTCGTTTTATTAATATTGCTTCTATTTAAACGATTTCAACAATCTAAAATGCTTGAAAATGCTTATTTTGCAAAACAGCAAGTTTTGAGCTTTAATCTGCGTTTAACGCGAAAAAAGCATAAAAACGACGAAATTTTATTGTTGAACATTTATATTGCTTCTATTTGAACGATTTCAGCGATCTAAAGATGCTTGAAAATGCTTATTTAGCAAAACAGCGCGTTTTGAGCTTTATTCTGCGTTTTTAACGCGTAAAACAGCATAAAACGCGTTTTATTATTCGTTTTTATTAATGTGCGTCTATTTACGAACGATTTCAACGATCTAAAATGCTTGAAAATGCTTATTTTAGCAAAACAGCACGTTTTGAGCTTTAATCTGCGTTTTAACGCGTAAAACAGCATAAAACGACGGGTATTTTTATTATTCGTTTTTATTAATTATTACTTCTATTTAAGGGCGATTTCAACGTCTAAAATGCTTGAAAGTACTTATTTTAGCAAAACAGCACGTTTTGAGCTTTATTCTGCGTTTAACGCGTAAACAGCATAAAACGACAGAAATTTTTATTATTCGTTTTTATTAATATGCGTCCATTTGAACCATTTCAACGATCTCAAATGCTTGAAAATGCTTATTTTAGCAAAACAGCACGTTTTGAGCTTTGTCTGCGTTTTAACGCGTAAAACAGCATAAAAATGACGAATTTTTTTATTATTCGTTTTTATTAATATTGCTTCTATTTAAGCATTTCAACGATCTAAAATGCTTGAAAATGCTTATTTTAGCAAAACAGCGTTTTGAGCTTTAATCAGCGTTTAACGCGTAAAACAGCATAAAAACGACGAAATTTTTATTATTCGTTTTTGGTAATATTGCGTCTATTTAGCGATTTCAACGGTCACGTGCTTGAAAATGCTTATTTTAGCAAAACATCACGTTTTGAGCTTTTAATCAGCGATTTTAACGCGTAAAACAGCATAAAACGACGAAATTTTTATTATTCGTTTTTATTAATAGTAAGTCTATTTGAACGATTTCAACGATCTAAAATGCTCGAAAATGCTTGTGCAGCAAAACAGCACGTTTGAGCCAATCTGCGTTTTAACGTAAAAGAGCATAAAAACGGCGGGGAATTTTTATTATTCGTTTTTTATTAATGTGCGTCTGTTTGGAACAGTTCAACGTCTAAAATGTGAAAATGCTTATTTTAGCAAAACAGCACGTTTTGAGCTTTTAATCTGCGTTTTAACGCGTAAACAGCATAAAACGACGAAATTTTTTTATTATTCGTTTTTTATTAATGTAGCTTCTATTTAAACGATTTCCAACGATCTAAAATGCTTGAAAATGCTTATTTTAGCAAAACAGCACGTTTTCAGCTTTAATCTGCGTTTTAACGCGTAAAACAGCATAAAACGACAAATTTTTTATTATTCGTTTTTATTCATATTGCTTCTATTTGAAAGATTTCAGCATTCCTGCGTCGCCCCGAAAATGCTTATTTTAGCAAAACAGCACGTTTTTGGGCGCAATCAGCGTTTTAACGCGTAAAACAGCATAAAACGACGAATTTTATTATTCGTTTTATTAATATTGCGACCTATTTGAACGATTTCAACGATATAAAATGCTTGAAAATGCTTATTTTGGCAAAACATCGTTTTGAGCTTTAATCAGCGTTTTAACGCGTAAAACAGCATAAAACGACGAATTTTTATTATTATTCGTTTTATTAATATTGCGTCTATTTGAACGATTTCAACGTCTAAAATGCTTGAAAATCTTATTTTTAGCAAAACAGCACGTTTTGAGGCTTTAATCTGCGTTTAACGCGTAAAACAGCATAAAACGACAGGAATTTTTATTATTCGTTTTTTTTATTAATATTGCTTCTATTTTGACGATTTCAACGTCTAGATGCTTGAAAATGCTTATTTTTCGCAAAACAACACGTTTTCAGCTTTAATCTGCGTTTAACGCGTAAAACAACATAAAAACGACAAATTGCACGTATTCGTTTTTATTCATATTACTTCTATTTAGAAGATTTCAACGATCTAAAATGCTTTGAAAATGCTTATTTTTAGCAAAACAGCACGTTTTGAGCTTTAATCCAGCGTTTAACGTAAAACAACATAAAACGACAGATTTTTATTATTCGTTTTTTTATTAATATTACTTACCTCTATTTGAACGATTTCAACGATATAAAATGCTTGAAAATGCTTATTTTAGCAAAACATCACGTTTGAGCTTTAATCAGCGTTTTAACGCGTAAAACAACATAAAACGACAGGAATTTTATTATTCGTTTTTTATTAATATTGCGTCTCTGTTGAACGATTTCAACGATCTGGAAATGCTTGAAAATGGTTGTTTAGCAAAACAGCGTTTGAGCTTAATCTGCTTTTAACGCGTAAAACAACATAAAACGACAGGGAATTTTTTATTATTCGTTTTTATTAATATTGCTTCTATTTAAACGATTTCAACGATCTAAATGCTTGAAAATGCTTATTTTAGCAAACAGCACGTTTTGAGCTTTTAATCTACGTTTAACGCGTAAAACAGCATAAAACGACAATTTTATTATTCGTTTTTATTAATATTGCTTCTATTTGAACGATTTCAACGTCTAAAATGCTTGAAAATGCTTATTTTAGCAAAGCAGCACGTTTTGAGCTTTCATCTGCGTTTTAACGCGTAAACAACATAGAAACGACAGGGAATTTTATTATTCGTTTTATTAATATTGCACGTCCATTTGAACAGTTTCAACGATCTAAAATGCTTTGAAAATGCGTATTTTAGCAAAACAGCGTTTTGAGCTTTTAATCTGCGTTTTAACGCGTAAACGCTTAAAACGACGAAATTTTTTATTATTCGTTTTTATTAATGTGCTTCTGTTTGAACGATTTCCAGCCCGATCTAAAATGCCCAAAATGCTTATTTTAGCAAAACAGCACGTTTTTGAGCTTTAATCTGCGTTTTAACGAGTAAAACAGCATAAAACGACAAATTTTTATTATTCGTTTTTTATTAATATTGCGTCTATTTGAACGATTTCAACGATCTAAAATGCTTGAAAATGCTAATTTTGTAAAACAGCACGTTTGAGCTTTAATTTAAGCGTAAAACAGCATAAAAACGACGAAATTTTATTATTCGTTTTTTTATTTATGTGCACGTCTATTTGGGTGATTTCAACGATCTAAAATGCTTGAAAATGCTTATTTTAGCAAAACAGCACGTTTTGAGCTTTAATCTGCGTTTAACGCGTAAAACCTTATAAAACGGCAATTTTTTTATTATTTGTTTTTATTAATAATATTTAGCTATTTGAACGATTTCAACGATCTAAAATGCTTGAAAATGCTTATTTTTATGTAAAACAGCACGTTTTGAGCTTTATTCTGCGTTTTTTAACGCGTAAAACAGCATAAAACTGACGAAAATTTTTATTATTTGTTTTATTAATATTGCGTCTATTTGAACGATTTAACGTCTAAAATGCTTGAAAATACTTATTTTAGCAGCAAAACAGCACGTTTGAGCTTTAATCTGCGTTTTAACGCGTAAAACAGCATAAAAATGACGGGTACATTATTCTTTTTTATTAATATTGCGCCCATTTGAACCATTTCAACGATCTCAAATGCTTGAAAATGTTTATTTTGCAAAACAGCAGTTTTGAGCTTTAATCTGCGTTTTAACGCGTAAAAACAGCATAAAATGACGAATTTTTATTATTCTTTTTTATTAATATTGCTTCTATTTAAACGTTTTCCCACGATCTAAAATGCTTGAAAATGCTTATTTTGCAAAACAGCACGTTTTGAGCTTTAATCGCGTTTTAACGCGTAAACAGCATAAAACGACGGGGAAATTTTTATTATTGTTTTTATTAATTGCGTCATTTGAACGATTTCGGCGATCTAAAAATGCTTGAAAATGCTTATTTAGCAAACATCACGTTTTGAGTTTTTAATCAGCTTTTTAACGCGTAAAACACATAAAACGACGAAATTTTTATTGTTTTTTTAATATTGCGTCTATTTGAACGATTTCAACGTCTAAAATGCTTGAAAATGCTTATTTTAACAAAACAGCACGTTTGAGCTTTAATCAGCGTTTTAACTTGCGTAAAACAGCATAAAAACGACGTATTTTTATTATTCGTTTTATTAATATTGCGTCTATTTGAACGATTTCAACGATATAAAATGCTTGAAAATGCTTATTTTTAGCAAAAGGCTTATCACGTTTGAGCTTTAATCCAGCGTTTTAACGCGTAAAACAACATAAAACGACGAAATTTTTTATTATTCGTTTTTTATTAATATTGCGTCTATTTGAACGATTTCAACGATCTAAAAAATGCTTGAAAATGCTTATTTTAGCAAAACAGCACGTTTGAGGCTTTAATCTGCGTTTTAACGTAAAACAACATAAAAACGACGGGTACATTATTCGTTTTTTATTAATATTGTTTCTATTTGAACGTTTCCAACGATCTAAAATGCTTGAAAATGCTTATTTTAGCAAAACAGCACGTTTTGGAAGGCTTTAACCTGCGTTTTAACGCGTAAACAGCGCAAAACGACGAATTTTTTATTATTCGTTTTTTTTATTAATATTGCGTCTATTTGAACGATTTCAACGATCTAAAATGCTTGAAAATGCTTATTTTAGCAAAACAGCACGTTTTGAGCTTTAATCTGCGATTTAACGCGTAAAACAGCATAAAAACGACGAATTTTTTATTATTCGTTTTTATTAATATTGCTTCTATTTGAACGATTTCATGATAAAATGCTTGAAAATGCTTATTTTATAAAACAGCACGTTTGGGCTTTATTCTGCGTTTTTAACGCGTAAACGCTTATAAAAACGTGAAATTTTTATTATTCGTTTTTATTAATATTGCGTCTATTTGAACGATTTCAACGATCTAAAATGCTTGAAAATGCTTATTTTAGCAAAACAGCACGTTTGAGCTTTAATCGTTTTAACGCGTAAAACAGCATAAAAATGACGATTTTTTTATTATTCGTTTTTATTAATATTGCTTCTAACGGCTTGATTTCAACGATCTAAAATGTTGAAAATGCTTATTTTAGCAAAACAACACGTTTTGAGCTTTAATCTGCGTTTTAACGCGTAAAACAACATAAAACGACAGATTTTATTATTCGTTTTTATTAATGTACTTCTATTTGAACGATTTCAACGATCTAAAATGCTTGAAAATGCTTATTTTAGCAAAACAGCACGTTTTGAGCTTTAATCTACTTGATTTAACGCGCGTAAAACAGCATAAAACGACGAAATTTTATTATTCGTTTTTTATTAATGTGCGTCTATTTGAACGGTTCAACGATCTAAAATGCTTGAAATGCTTATTTTAGCAAAACAGCACGTTTTGAGCTTAAATCTGCGTTTTTAACGTAAAAGAACAGCATCAAAACGACAGAATTTTATTATTCGTTTTTTATTAATGTAGCTTCTATTTGAACGATTTCAACGATCTATAATGCTTGAAAATGCTTATTTTAGCGCCAAAACCGCACGTTTTGAGCCCCAATCTGCGTTTTAACGCGTAAAAACAACATAAAACGACGAATTTTTATTATTCGTTTTATTAATATTGCTTCTATTTGAACGGTTCCAACGATCTACAAAATGCTTGAAAATGCTTATTTTAGCAAAACAGCACGTTTGAGCTTTAATCTGCGTTTTAACGCGTAAAACAACATAAAACGACGAATTTTTTATTATTCGTTTTATTAATATGCGTCTATTTGAACGATTTCAACGATCTAAATGCTTGAAAATGCTTATTTTAGCAAAACGGCGCGTTTTGAGCTTTAATCTGCGTTTTAACGCGTAAAACAACTTATAAAACGACGAATTTTTATTATTCGTTTTTATTGAAAATATTGCTTCTATTTGAACAGTTTGTGATCTAAAATGCTTGAAAATGCTTATTTTAGCAAAACAGCACGTTTTGAACTTTATTCTGCGTTTTAACTCGTAAACAGCATAAAAACGACAGAATTTTTATTATTCGTTTTAGTAATATTGCGCACGTCTATTTGAACGGATTTCAACGATCTAAAATGCTTGAAAATGCTGACACAGCAAAACGGCGTTTGAGGCACAATCTGCGTTTTAACGCGTAAAACAGCATAAAATGGCAATTTTTTATTTCGTTTTTATTAATATTGCTTCTATTTAAACGATTTCAGCGATCTAAAATGATTGAAAATGCTTATTTTAGCAAAACAGCGCGTTTTTGAGGCACAATCTGCGTTTTAACGTAAAACGCTTTTATAAAACGACGAATTTTTATTCGTTTTTTTATTAATATTGCTTCTGTTTGAACAATTTCAGCGATCGTCTTGAAAATGCTTATTTTAGCAAAACAGCGTTTTGAGCTTTAATCTGCGTTTTAACGCGTAAAAAACAGCATAAAAACGACAGGGTACATTATTCGTTTTATTAATATTGCGCCTATTTGAACGGTTCAACGATCTCAAATGCTTGAAAATGCTATTTTAGCAAAACAGCACGTTTTGAGCAAATCCGCGTTTCCAGCGCGTAAAGCAACATCAAAACGACGAAATTTTATTATTCGTTTTTTTTATTAATATTTAGCTTCTGTTGAACGATTTCAGCGATCTATAATGCTTGAAAATGCTTTATTTTAGCAAACAGCACGTTTGAGCTTTAATCTGCGTTTTAACGCGTAAAGAGCAACATAAAAACGACGAATTTTTGTTATTCGTTTTTATTAATATTGCTTCTATTTGAACGATTTCAACGATCTAAAATGCTTGAAAATACTTATTTTAGCAAAACAGCACGTTTTGAGCATTAATCTGCGTTTTAACGCGTAAAACAGCATAAAACGACGGGAATTTTATTATTCGTTTTTATTAATATTGCTTCTATTTAAACGATTTCAACGATCTAAAATGCTTGAAAATGTATTTTATAAAACAGCACGTTTTGAGCACAATCTGCGTTTAACGCGTAAAAATAACATAAAACGACAAATTTTACTGTCGTTTTTATTCATGTTGCTTCTATTTGAACGATTTCAACGATCTAAAATGCTTGAAAATGCTTATTTTTAGCAAAACAGCACGTTTTGAGCTTTAAATCCAGCGTTTTAACGCGTAAAACAGCATAAAAACGACGAATTTTTATTATTCGTTTTTTATTAATATTGCGTCTATTTGAACGATTTCAACGATATAAAATGCTTGAAAATGCTTAATTTAGCAAAACAGCACGTTTTGAGCTTTAATCTGCGTTTTAACGCGTAAACAGCATAAAATGACGAATTTTTATTATTCGTTTTTATTAATATTGAAAGCTATTTAAACGATTTCCAACGATCTAAAATGCTTGAAAATACTTATTTTAGCAAAACAGCACGTTTTGAGCTGTCTGCGTTTTAGCGCGTAAAACAGCATAAAACGACGAAATTTTAATTATTCGTTTTTTATTCATATTGCGTCTATTTGAACGATTTTAACGATCACAAAATAGCGAAAATGCTTATTTTAGCAAAACAGCGTTTTGAGCTTAATCTACGTTTTAACGCGTAAAACAGCATAAAAACGACGAATTTACATTATTCGTTTTTTATTAATAATGCGTCTATTTGAACGATTTCAACGATAAAATGCTTGAAAATGCTTATTTTAGCAAAACAGCACGTTTGAGCTTTAATCTGCGTTTTTAACGCGTAAACAGCATTAAAACGACAGATTTTTTATTATTCGTTTTTATTAATATTGCGTCTATTTGAACGGTTCAACGATCCTAAAATAGCGAAAATGCTTATTTTAGCAAAACAGCACGTTTTTGAGCTTTAATCTGCGTTTTAACGCATAAGCAACATAAGAACGACGAATTTTTATTATTCGTTTTTATTAATATTGCTTCTATTTGAACGATTTCAACGATCTAAAATGCTTGAAAATGCGCCCATTTTAGCAAAACAGCACGTTTTGAGCTTTTATTCTTGCGTTTTAACGCGTAAAACAGCATAAAAACGGCAGGAATTTTTTATTATTCGTTTTTATTAATATTGCGTCTATTTGAAAGGAACGATTTCCAACGATCTACGTCTTGAAAATGCGCTTTTAGCAAAACAGCACGTTTTGAGCGCAATCTGCGTTTTAACGCGTAAAACAGCATAAAAACGACGACATTTTATTATTCGTGTTTTATTAATATTGCGTCTATTTGAACGATTTCAGCGATCAAAATGCTTGAAATGCTTATTTTTAGCAAAACAGCACGTTTTGAGCCGTCTGCGTTTTAACGCGTAAAACAGCATCAAAACGTGAAATTTTTATTATTCGTTTTTTTATTAATATTGCTTCTATTTGAACGATTTCAGCGATCTATAATGCTTGAAAATGCTTGTACAGCAAAACAGCACGTTTTGAGCTTTAATCTGCGTTTAACGCGTAAAACAGCATACAAAACGACAGATTTTATTATTCGTTTTTATTATCATGCTTCTATTTGAACGATTTCCAGCGATCTAAAATGCTTGAAAATGCTTATTTTAGCAAAACAGCACGTTTTTGAGCTTTAATCTGCGTTTTAACGCGTAAAACAGCATAAAAACGGCCGAATTTTTGTTATTCGTTTTTTATTAATATTGCACGTCTATTTGAACGATTTCAACGATTTAAAATGCTTGAAAATGCTTATTTTGTAAAAACAGCACGTTTGAGCTTTAATCTGCGTTTTAACACTTGTAAAACAACATAAAACGACGAATTTTTTTATTATTCGTTTTTATTAATATTAGCCTATTTGAACGATTTCAACGATCTAAATGCTTGAAAAGTATTTATTTTAGCAAAACAGCGCGTTTTGGGCTTTGTTCTGCGTTTTAACGCGTAAAACAGCATAAAACGACGGAATTTTTATTATTCGTTTTTATTAATGTGCGTCATTTCGAACGATTTCAGCGATCTAAAATGCTTGCGTACGCTTGTTTAGCAAAACAGCACGTTTTGAGCTTTAATCTGCGTTTTTAACGCGTAAAACAACATAAAATGACGAATTTTTTATTATTCGTTTTTATTAATATTAGCTTCTATTTAAGCGATTTCAACGATCTAAAATGATGATTGAAAATGCTTATTTTTAGCAAAACAACACGTTTGAGCTTTAATCTGCGTTTTAACGCGTAAAACAGCATAAAACGACGAATTTACCACATTATTCGTTTTTTATTCATATTGCTTCAATTTGAAAGATTTCAACGATCTAAAATGCTTGAAAATGCTTATTTTAGCAAAACAGCACGTTTTGAGCTTTAATCAGCGTTTTAACGCGTAAAACAGCATAAAAACGACGAATTTTTATTATTCGTTTTTTATTAATATTGCGTCTATTTGAACGATTTCAACGATACAAAATGCTTGAAAATGCTTATTTTAGCAAAACATCACGTTTTGAGCTTTAATCAGCGTTTTAACGCGTAAAACAGCATAAAACGACGAAATTTTTATTATTCGTTTTATTAATATTGCGTCTATTTGAACGATTTCAACGATCTAAAATGCTTGAAAATGCTTATTTTAGCAAAACGCACGTTTTGAGCTTTAATCTGCGTTTTAACGCGTAAAACAGCTATAAAAACGACGAATTTTATTATTCGTTTTTTATTAATATTGTTTCTATTTGAACGGATTTCAACGATCTAAAATGCTTGAAAATCTATTTTAGCAAAACAGCACGTTTTGAGCTTTAACCTGCGTTTTTAACGCGTAAAACACATAAAACGACAGAAATTTTTTATTATTCGTTTTTATTAATATTGCGTCTATTTGAACGTTTCAACGATCTAAAATGCTTGAAAATGCTTATTTTAGCAAAACAGCACGTTTTGAGCTTTAATCTGCGTTTTAACGCGTAAAACACATAAAATGACGAATTTTTATTATTCGTTTTTTATTAATATTGCTTCTATTTAAACGATTTCAACGATCTAAAATGATTGAAAATGCTTATTTTAGCAAAACAACACGTTTTGAGCTTTAATCTGCGTTTTAACGCGTAAACAGCATAAAAACGACGAATTTTTATATTCGTTTTTATTAATATTGCTTCTATTTGAACGTTTCAACGATCTAAAATGCTTGAAAATGCTTATTTTAGCAAAACAGCACGTTTTGAGCTTTAATCTGCGTTTTAACGCGTAAAACAGCATAAAACGACGAAATTTTATTATTCGTTTTTTTATTAATATTGCGTCTATTTGAACGATTTCAACGATCTAAAATGCTTGAAAATGCTTATTTTAGCAAAACAGCACGTTTTGAGCTTAAATCTGCGTTTTAACGCGTAAATCAGCATCAAAACGACGAAATTTTATATTCGTTTTTATTAATATTGCTTCTATTTGAACGATTTCAACGATCTATAATGCTTGAAAATGCTTATTTTAGCAAAACAGCACGTTTTGAGCTTTAATCTGCGTTTTAACGCGTAAAACAAGCATAAAACGACGAATTTTTTATTATTCGTTTTTATTAATATTGCTTCTATTTGAACGATTTCAACGATCTAAAATGCTTGAAAATGCTTATTTTAGCAAAACAGCACGTTTTGAGCTTTAATCTGCGTTTTAACGCGTAAAACAGCATAAAACGACGAATTTTTATTATTCGTTAATTATTAATATTGCGTCTATTTGAACGATTTCAACGTCTAAAATGCTTGAAAATGCTTATTTTAGCAAAACAGCGCGTTTTGAGCTTTAATCTGCGTTTTAACGCGTAAAACACATAAAAACGACGAATTTTTCGTTTTATTAAATTGCTTTTTGAACGATTTCAACGATCTAAAATGCTGAAAATGCTTATTTTAGCAAAACAGCAGTTTTGAGCTTTATTCTGCGTTTTAACTCGTAAAACAGCATAAAACGCAGAAATTTTATTATTCGTTTTTTTAATATTGCGTCTTTGAACGATTTCAGCGATCTAAAATGCTTGAAAATGCTTTTTTAGCAAAACAGCCGTTTTGAGCATTGTTTTAATAATTTAAAAAATTTTTATTTTGAAAAATTTTTTCCA
>NW_027046924.1:0-19146 GCF_025399875.1 Dalotia coriaria | reverse complement strand
TAAAATCGTTCAAATAGAACAATATTAAAAACGAATTATAAAAATTCGTCGTTTTATGCTGTTTTACGAGTTAAAACGCAGATTAAAGCTCAAAACGTGCTGTTTCGTTAAAATAAGCATTTTCAAGCATTTTAGATCGTTGAAATCGTTCAAATAGAAGCAATATTATAAAAAAAAAATAATAAAAATTCGTCGCTTTTATGATGTTTTACGCATTAAAACGCAGATTAAAGCTCAAAACTTGTTTTGCTAAAATAAGCATTTTCAAGCATTTTAGATCGTTGAAATCGTTCAAAAAAGAAGCAATATTAATAAAAACGAATAATAAATTCGTCGTTTTATGCGTATTACGCGTTAAACGCAGAATAAAGCTCAAACGTGCTGTTTTGCTAAAAGAGCATTTCAAGCATTTTAGATCGTTGAAATCGTTCAAATAGGAAAGCAATAAAAAAACGAATAATAAAAATTCGTCGTTTTTAATGCGTTTTACGTTAAAACGCGAACAAAACTCAAAACGCTGTTTTTAAAAAAAAGCTTTTAGCTTTTTTAGCGTTAAATCGTTCAAATAAAACATTTTAATAAAAAAAGAATTATAAAAATTCTCGTTTTATCTGTTTTACGTTAAAGAGCATATAAAAGTCAAAACGTGCTGTTTTGCTACTAAAAGCATTTTAAATTTATGAAATCGTTCAAATAGAAGCAATATTAATAAAACGAATAATAAAAATTCGTCGTTTTATGCTGCTCTTTACGCGTTAAAAACGCAGAATAAAGCTCAAAACGTGCTGTTTTGCTAAAATAAGCATTTTCAAGCATTTTTAGATCGTTGAAATCGTTCAACAGAAGCAATATTAATAAAAACGAATAATAAAAATTCGTCGCTTCTTTATGCTGTTTTACGCGTTAAAACGCATATTAAAGCTCAAAATGTGCTGTTTTGCTAAAATAAGCATTTTCGCCATTTTAGATCGCTGAAATCGTTCAAAATAGAGTAATATTAATAAAAACGAATAATAAAAATTCACGTTTTATGCTGTTTTACGCGTTAAACGCAGAATAAAGCTCAAAACGTGCTGTTTTGCTAAAATAAGCATTTTCGCAAACATTTTAGATCGTTGAAATCGTTCGCTAAATAGAAGCAATATTAATAAAAACGGTATCAATAAGTACCCGCCGTTTTATAAAGTTGTTTTACGCGTTAAAACGCAGATTAAAGCTCAAACGTGCTGTTTTGCTAAAATAAGCATTTTCAAGCATTTTAGATCGTTGAAACCGTTCAAATAGAAGCAATATTAATAAAACGAATAATAAAAAATTTCGCCGTTTTATGTTGTTTACGCGTTAAAACGCAGATTAAAAGCTCAAAACGTGCTGTTTTGCTAAAATAAGCATTTTCTGCTTTCTAGATCGTTGAAATGTTCAACAGTAAAAATAAAAACAAATAATAAAAAATTCGTCGTTTTATGCTGTTTTACGCGTTAAAACGCAAATAAAAAGCTCAAAAACGTGCTGTTTTGCTGCACAAGCATTTTCGCCATTTTAGACGTTGAAAAATCGTTCAAATAGACGCATATTAATAAAAAACGAATAATAAAAATTCGTCGTTTTATGCTGTTTTACGCGTTAAAACGCAGATTAAAGCTCAAACGTGCTGTTTTGCTAAATAAGCATTTTCTTTCAAGCATTTTAGATCATCGTTGAAATCTCCCTGTTCAAATAGAAGCAATATTAATAAAAAACGAATAATAAAAAATTCGTCGTTTTGCTGTTTTTACGCGTTGCGTGATTAAAGCTCAAAACGTGCTGTTTTGCTAAATAAGCATTTTCAAGCTTTTTAGATCGTTGAAATCGTTCAAATAGACGTGCGCAATAAAAAATAAAAACGAATAATAAAATTTCGTCGTTTTATGCTGTTTTACGCGTTAAAACGCAGATTAAAGCTCAAACGTGCTGTTTTGCTAAAATAAGCATTTTCAAGCATTTTAGATCGTTGAAATCGTTCAAATAGAAGCAATATTAATAAAGAACGAATAATAAAAATTCGTCGCTTTTATGCTGTATTACGCTAAGCGAAACGCAGATTAAAAGCTCAAAACGCTGTTTTGTTAAAATAAGCATTTTCAAGCATTTTAGACCGTTGAAATCGTTCAACAGACGCAATAAAAATAAAAACGAATAATAAAAATTTCGTCGTTTTATGCCGTTTTACGCGTTAAAACGTGCAGAGATTAAAGTGCTCAAAACGTGCTGTTTTGCTAAAATAAGCATTTTCAAGCATTTTAGATCGTTGAAATCATTCAACAGTTATTATTAATAAAAACGAATAATAAAAATTATCGTTTTATGTTCTTTACGAAAGTTAAACGCAGATTAAAGCTCAAAACGTGCTGTTTTGTTACAAAATAAGCATTTTCAAGCATTTTAGACCGTTGAAATCGTTCAAATAGAAGCAATATTAGCAAAAAACGAATAATAAAAATTCGTCGTTTTATGCTGTTTTACGCGTTAAAACGCAGATTAAAAGCTCAAACGTGCTGTTTTGCTAAAATAAGCATTTTCAAGCATTTTTAGATCGTTGAAATCGTTCAAATAGACGCAATATTAATAAAAAAACGAATAATAAAAATTTCTGTCGTTTTATGTTGTTTTACGCGTTAAAACGCAGATTAAAAGCTCAAACGTGCTGTTTTGCTAAAAATAAGCATGTTCAAGCATTTTAGATCGTTGAAATCGTCTTTCAAATAGCTAAATATTAATAAAGAACGAATAAAAATTCGTCGTTTTATGCTGTATTACGCGTTAAACGCAGATTAAAGCTCAAAACGTGCTGTTTTATTAAAATAAGCA
This sequence comes from Dalotia coriaria, assembly GCF_025399875.1. Classification (NCBI taxonomy): domain Eukaryota; kingdom Metazoa; phylum Arthropoda; class Insecta; order Coleoptera; family Staphylinidae; genus Dalotia; species Dalotia coriaria. The sequence goes on along the minus strand of NW_027046924.1, from coordinate 16,299 downwards.
TTTTCAAGCATTTTAGATCGTTGAAATCAAATGTTCAAATAGACACAATAAAAATAAAAACGAATAATAAAATTTTGCCGTTTTATGTTGCTCTTTACGCGTTAAAACGCAGAATAAAAGCTTAAAAACGTGCTGTTTTGCTAAAATACATTTTCAGGCATTTTAGATCGCTGGAAATTGTTCAAATAGACGCAATATTAATAAAAACGAATAATAAAAATTTCGTCGTTTTATGTTGTTTTACGCGTTAAAACGCAGATTAAAGCTCAATCGTGCAGTTTTGTTGTAATAAGCACAAGCATTTTAAATCGTTGAAATCGTTCAAATAGTAGCAATATTAATAAAAACGAATAATAAAAAATTCGTCGTTTCTGAGTAAGCTGTTTTACGCGTTAAAACGCCGATTAAAGCTCAAAACGTGCTGTTTTGCTAAAATAAGCATTTTCGCTTCTTTAGATCGTTGAAAATCGTTCAAATAGACGCAATAAAAAATAAAAACGAATAATAAAAAATTTCGTCGTTTTATATGCTGTTTCACGCGTTAAACGCAGAATAAAGCTCGAAACGCTGTTTTATAAAATAAGCATTTTCAAGCATTTTAGATCGCTGGAAATATTTCAACAGACGCAATATTAATAAAAAAAAACGAATAATAAAAAAAATTCGTCGTTTTATGCTGCTTTACGCGTTAAAAGCGCAGATTAAAAGCTCAAAAACGAGCTGTTTTGCTAAATAAGTACTTTTCAAGCATTTTAGATCGTTGAAATCGTCTGCTAAATAGAAGCCACATAAAAAAAAAACGAATAATAAAAATTTGCCGTTTTATGCTGTTTTACGCCTTAAAACGCAGATTAAAGCTCAAAACGCTGTTTTGCTAAAATAAGTATTTTCAAACATTTTAGATCGCTGAAATCGTTCAAATAGAAGCAATATAATAAAAACGAATAATAAAAAATCTGCCGTTTTTATGCTGCTTTACGCGTTAAAACGGCAGATTAAAGCCTCAAAACGTGCTGTTTTGCTAAAATAAGCATTTTCAAGCATTTTAGATCGTTGAAAATCGTTCAAATAGAAGCAAATATTAAAAAAAAAAAAAACGAATAATAAAAATTTCGGTTTAAGTTGTATTACGCGTTAAAACGCAGATTAAAGCTCAAAACGTGCTGTTTTGCTAAAATAAGCATTTTCACATTTTAGATCGTTGAAATCGTTCAAATAATACACAATTAAAATAAAAACGAATAATAAAAATTTCGTCGTTTTATGCTGTTTTACGCGTTAAAACGCAGATTAAAGCTCAAAACGTGCTGTTTTGCTAAAATAAGCATTTTCAAGCATTTTAGATCGTTGAAATCGTTCAAATAGACGCAATATTATTAAAAACGAATAATAAAAATTTCGTCGTTTTTATGCAGTTTTACGCGTTAAAACGCAGATTAAAGCTCAAAACGTGCTGTGTTGCTAAAATAAGCAATTTCAAGCATTTTAGATCGTTGAAATCGTTCAAATAGAAGCAATATTAATAAAAACAAATAATAAAAAAATCGTCGTTTTATGCTGTTTTACGCGTTAAAACGTAGATTAAAACTCAAAACGTGCTGTTTTGCTAAAATAAGCATTTTCAAGCATTTTAGATCGTTGAAATCGTTCAAATAGACGCAATAAAATAAAACGAATAATAAAATTTCGTCGTTTTATGCTGCTTTACGCCTTAAAACGCAGAATAAAGCTCAAAACGTGCTGTTTTGCTAAAATAAGCATTTTCAAGCATTTTAGATCGTTGAAATCGTTCAAATAGACGCAATATTAATAAAAACGAATAAAAAAAATTTCGTCGTTTTATGCTGTTTTACGCGTTAAAACGCAGATTAAAGCTCAAAACGCGCTGTTTTGCTAAAATAAGCATTTTCAAGCATTTTAGATCGTTGAAATCGTTCAAATAGAAGCAATATTAATAAAAAAGGAATAATAAAAATTCGTCGTTTTTATGCTGTTTTACGCGTTAAAACGCAGATTAAAAGCTCAAACGTGCTGTTTTGCTAAAATAAGCATTTTCAAGCTTTTTAGATCGTTGAAATCGTTCAAATAGACACAATAAAATTAAAAACAAATAATAAAAATTTCGCGTTTTATGCTGTTTTACGCGTTAAAACGCAGATAAAGCTCAAAACGTGCTGTTTGCTAAAATAAGCATTTTCAAGCATTTTAGATCGTTGAAACGTTTCAAAAGACGAATAAAAAAACGAATAATAAAATTCGTCGTTTTATTCTTCGCTTAGCTAAACGCAGATTAAAGCTCAAAACGTGCTGTTTTGCTAAAATAATGAATTTTCAAAAGAATAAATTGAAATCGTTCAATAAATCATTTAAAAAAAAGCTAAAATTTCGTAATTCTCTGCGTTAAAACGCAGATTTTAAGCAATGTTTTGCTAAAATAAGCATTTTCAAGCATTTTAAATCGTTAAATTCTAGACGCAATAAAAATAAAAACGCAATAATAAAAATTCGTTTTTTGTTTAATACGCTTTCAAGCATAAGCTCAAAACGTTTTTAGAAAATATATAAATTTAGATCGATTGAAATCGTTCAAATGGAAAAGGTTAAAACGAAGAATAATAAAAACTTTCTTTTTTATTGCTTTTAGCGTTAAACGCGAAAGTTCAAATAAGCATTTTTAACAATAATAAAATTTTTTCAAAGCATTTTGCGTTAAATGCAGAATAGACCAAACTTGGTAAATAAAATTTAAGCATTTTAGATCGTTTTACCGTTAAACGCAATTAATCAAAACGTGCTGTTTTGCTAAAATGCATTTTAGCTTTTTAAACGTTGAAATCGTTCAAATAGACGCAATCTTTAAACGAATAATAAAAATTCGTCGTTTTATGCTTTTTACGCGTTAAAACGCGATAAAATAAAAACGCGCTTTTAAAATAAGCATTTTGCATTTTAGTTAAATCGAAATCGTTCAAATAGACGCAATATTAATAAAAAACAATATAAAATTTCGCGTTTTTAAATGTTCAAGCGCGTTAAAAAGATTAAAGCTCAAAACGCGCTGTTTTTGCTTTAAATACGCATTTTCAAATTTTAATCGTTGATGTCTAAAATAGCATATTAATAAAAACGAATAATAAAATTTCGTCGTTTTATGCTGTTTACGCGTTAAAACGTAATTGCTCAAAACGCGCTGTTTTCTAAAAAAGCATTCAAAGCATTTTAGATCGTTGAAACGTTCAAATAGAAGCAATATTAATAAAAAGGAATAATAAAAATTCGTCGTTTTATGCTGTTTTACGCGTTAAAACGCAATTAAACTCAAAACGTGCTTTTTGCTAAATAAGCATTTTCGAAGATTTTAGATCGTTAAATCGTTAAATAAAGCAATATTAAAAAAACGAATATAAAATCGTCGTTTTTGCTGTATTACGCGTTAAAAGATTAAAAGCTCAAAAAATCGTTTTCTAAAATAAGCTTTCAAAGCATTTTAGATCGTTGAAATCGTTCAAATAGACAAAATTAAAATCAAAACGAATAGATAAAAATTTCCGTTTTATGCTGTTTACGTTAAAACGCAGATTAAAACTCAAATCGTGCTGTTTTGCTAAATAAGCTTTTCAAGCATTTTAAATCGTTGAAATCGTTAAATAGAAGCTAATATTAATAAAAACGATAAAAATTCGTCGTTTTATGCTGTTTACGTTAAAACCCCGAATTAAACCAAAAACGTGCTGTTTTGCGTTAAATAAGCTTTTCGTTTTAGATCGTTGAAATCGTTCAAATGAGCTAAAAATAAAAACAAAATTAAAATTTCGTCGTTTTGTTTAGGCTTAAAAGCGAATAAGCTAAAAACGTGCTGTTTTTGCTAAAATAAGCATTTTCAAGCATTTTAGATCGTTGAAATCGTTCAAAAGACGCAATCTAAATAAAAAACGAATAATAAAAATTCGTCGTTTTATGCTTGTTTTACGCGTTAAAACGCAGATTAAAGCTAAAAACGTGCTGTTTTGCTAAAATAAGCATTTTCAAGCATTTTGATCGTTGAAATCGTTCAAATAGAAGCAATATTAATAAAAACGAATAATAAAAATTTTGTCGTTTTATGCTGTTTTACGCGTTAAAACGCAGATTAAAGCTCAAACGTGCTGTTTTGCTAAAATAAGCATTTTCAAGCATTTTGATCGTTGAAATCGTTCAAATAGAAGCAAATATTGATAAAACAAATAAAAAAAAAAATCGTCTTTTTATGCTGTTTTACGCGTTAAACGCAGATTAAAGCTCAAACCCGCTGTTTTGCAAAAAATAAGCATTTTCAAGCATTTAATCTTTGGGAAATCGTTCAAATAGAAGCAATATAAAAAAAACGAATAATAAAAAATTCGTCGTTTTATGCTGTTTTACGCGTTAAAACGCAGTTTAAAAAGCTCAAAACGTGCTGATTTGCTAAAATAAGCATTTTCAAGCATTTTAGATCGTTGAAATCGTTCAAATAGAAGCAATTAATAAAAACGAATAATAAAAATTCGTCGTTTTATGCGGTTTTACGCGTTAAAACGAAATTGCCTCAAAACGTGCTGTTTTGCTAAAATAAGCTTTTTCAAGCTTTTTAGATCGTTGAAATCGTTCAAATAGACGCAATATTAAAAAAAAAAACGAAAAAAAAATTTTCGTCGTTTTATGCTGTTTTAGGGTTAAAAACGCAGATTAAAGCTAAAAACGGCTGTTTTGCTAAAATAAGTTTTCAAGTTTTTGGACGTAAAAACGTTCAAATAGACGCAATCTTAAAAAAAAACGATTAATAAAAAATCGTCTTTTTTATGCTGTTTTACGCGTTAAAACGCAGATTAAAGCTCAAAACCTGCTGTTTTGCTAAAATAAGCATTTTTCAAACAGTTTAGATCGTTGAAATCGTTCAAATAGGAAACAATATTAATAAAAACGAATAATAAAAATTCGTCGTTTTATGCTGTTTTACCCCAAAACGCAGATTAAAGCTTTCAAAACGTGCTGTTTTGCTAAAATAAGCATTTTCAAGCATTTTAGATCGTTGGAAATCGTTCAAATAGAAGCAATATTAATAAAAACGAATAATAAAAAATTCGTCACGTTTTTTTATGCGGTTTGGTTTTTACGTTAAAACGCAGATTAAAACTGCTATTTTACTAAATATTCAAAACATTTTAGATCGTTGAAATCGTTCAAATAGAAGCAATATTAATAAAAACGAATAATAAAAAATTCGTCCATTTTATCCTGTTTACGTTAAAACGCAGATTAAAGCTCAAAACGTGCTGTTTGCTAAAATAATCATTTTAAGCATTTTGGATCGTTGAAATCGTTCAAATGGGCGAAATATTAATAAAAACGAACAAAAAAAAATTCGTCTTTTTTTTTGTTTTGTTTTACGCGTTAAAACGCAGATTAAAGCTAAAAACGTGCTTTTTTTCCCAAAAAAAAAGCATTTTCAAGCTTTTTTAGATCTTTTGAAATGTTTCAAATGGGCAAATTTTATTAAAAACGAATAATAAAAATTTCGTCTTTTTTTATGCTTTTTTACGGGGTTAAAAAACGCAGTTTAAAACTCAAAACTTGCTTTTGCTAAAATAAGCAATTTCAAGCATTTTAGATCGTTAAAATCTTTCCCAAAATAGAAGAAAATATTAAAAAAAAACAAATAAAAAAAAATTCGCCCTTTTTTATGCTTTTTTTCGCGTTAAAACGTAGTTTAAAAATTTGTGCTTTTTTTGCTAAAAAAAAGCTTTTTTCCAAGCTTTTTTAGATCTTTGGGAAATCGTTAAAAGGGGGACCAATAAAAATAAAAACGAATAAAAAAAATTTCGTCTTTTTTTATGCTTTTTTACGGGGTTAAAACGCAGTTTAAAAACTCAAAACGTGCTTTTTTGCTAAAATAAAGCATTTTCAAGCTTTTTAAAGATCGTTAAATGGGTTAAATAGAAGCAATATTAAAAAAAAACAAATAATAAAAAATCGTTTTTTTTATGCTTTTTTTCCCTTTTTAAAAACGCAGTTTAAAAACCCAAAAACCCGTGCTGGCTAAAATAATCATTTTCAAGCATTTTAGATCGTTGAAATCTTTTCAAATGAAGCAATATTAATAAAAACGAATAAAAAAAAATTCGTCGTTTTTATGCTTTTTTAAGGGGTTAAAACGCAGATTAAAGCCAAAACGTCCCTTTTTTGCTAAAAAATAATCATTTTTAAGAAATTTTTAGATCGTCGAAACCCGTTCAAATAGACGCAATATTAAAAAAAACCAATAAAAAAAAATTTCGTTTTTTTTAAGCTTTTTTACGCGTTAAAACGCAAAATTAAAAATAAAACGGGCTGTTTTCAAAATAAAGCATTTTCGGCATTTTAGATCGTTGAAATCGTTCAAATAAACAATTTTAAATTAAAAAAAATAAAAAAAAATTCGTCGTTTTTATGCTGAAACGCGTTAAAACGCGGATTAAAAACTCAAAAGGGCTGTTTTGCTAAAAAAAACTTTTTTCAAGCTTTTTTAGATCGTTGAAATCGTTCAAATAAAAACAATATTAATAAAACGAATAAAAAAAAATTCGTCTTTTTATGCTGTTTTCGCTTAAAACGCAGTTTAAAAACTAAAACGTGCTTTTTTTTGCTAAAATAATCATTTTCAAGCATTTTAGATTTTGAAATCGTTCAAATAGACGCAATATTAATAAAAACGAATAAAAAAAATTTCGTCTTTTTTATGCTTTTTTTTACGCGTTAAAACGCAGATTAAAGCTAAAAACGTGCTGTTTTTGCTAAAATAAATTTTCAGCTTTTTTAAATCGGGGGGAAATCTTTTCCAAATAGACCAATATTAAAAAAACGAATAAAAAAAATTTCGTCGTTTTAACCCTTTTCGCGTTAAAACGCTGTTTAAAAACTCAAAACGTGCTGTTTTGCTGCTAAAATAAGCATTTTCAAGCATTTTAGATCGTTGGAAATCGTTCAAATAGAAGCAATATTAATAAAAACGAATAATAAAAATTCATCGTTTTATGCTGTTTTACGCGTTAAAACGCAGAATAAAGCCTCAAAACGCTTTCGTTTTGCTAAAATAAGCATTTTCAAGCATTTTAGATCGCTGGAAATCGTTCAAATAGAAGCAATATTAATAAAAACGAATAATAAAGTAAATTGTCGTTTTATGCTGTTTTACGCGTTAAACGCATATTAAAGCTCAAACGTGCAGTTTTGCTAAATAAGCATTTTCAAGCATTTTAGATCGTTGAAATCGTTCAAATAGATGCAAATATTAATAAAAAACGAATAACAAAAATTCGTCGCCGCTGTTTTACGCGTTAAAACGCGCAGAATAAAGCTCAAAACGCGCTGTTTTGCTAAAATAAGCATTTTCAAACATTTTGCATCGCTGGAAATCGTTCAAACAGGCTACTAATAAAAACGAATAATAAAAATTCGCCGTTTTGCTGTTTTACGCGTTAAAAACGCAGATTAAAAGCTCAAACGTGCTGTTTTGCTAAAATAAGCATTTCAAGCATTTTAGATCGTTGAAACCGTTCAAATAGACGCAATATTACTAAAAACGAATAATAAAAATTTCGTCGTTTTTATGTTGTTTTACGCGTTAAAATCAGCAGATTAAAGCTCAAACGTGCTGTTTTGCTAAAATAAGCATTTTCGCTTTTAGATCGTTGAAACTGTTCAAACAGACGCAATAAAATAAAAACAAATAATAAAATTCGTCGTTTTATGCTGTTTTACGCGCTAAAACGCAAAATAAAAGCTCAAAACGTGCTGTTTTGCTAAAATAAGCATTTTCAAGCATTTTGTGATCGTTGAAATCGTTCAAATAGACGCAATATTAATAAAACGAATAATAAAAATTCGCCGTTTTTATGCTGTTTTACGCGTTAAACGCAGATTAAAGCTCAAACGTGCTGTTTTGCTAAAATAAGCATTTTCAAGCATTTTAGATCGTTGAAATCGTTCAAATAGAAGGTATTAATAAAAAAACGAATAATAAAAATTCGTCGTTTTATGCTGTTTTACGCGTTAAAACGCAGATTAAAAGCTCAAACGTGCTGTTTTGCTAAAATAAGCATTTTCAAGCATTTTAGATCGTTGAAACGTTCAAATAGACGCAATAAAAATAAAAAACGAATAATAAAATTTCGTCGTTTTTATATGTTTTACGCGTTAAAACGCAGAATAAAAGCTCAAAACGGGCTGTTTTGCTAAAATAAGCATTTTCAAAACATTTTAGATCGTTGAAATCGTTCAAATAGAAGCAATATTAATAAAAACGAATAATAAAAATTCGCTGTTTTTATAAGCTGTTTGCGCGTTAAAACGCAGATTAAAAGCTCAAAACGCGGTTTTCGCTAAAAATAAGCATTTTCAAGCATTTTAGATCGTTGAAATCGTTCAAATAGCTGCCATTAATAAAAAACGAATAACAGTGCCCGTCGTTTTTATGTGCTGTTTTACGCGTTAAACGCAGAATAAAGCTCAAACGTGCTGTTTTGCTAAAATAAGCATTTTCAAGCATTTTAGATCGTTGAAATCGTTCAAATAGAAGCAATATTAATAAAAAACGAATAATAAAAATTCGTCGTTTCGCTGTTTTACGCGTTAAAAACGCAGAATAAAGCTCAAACGTGCTGTTTTGCTAAAATAAGCATTTTCAAGCATTTTAGATCGTTGAAATCGTTCAAATAGAAGCAATATTAATAAAAAAACGAATAATAAAAATTCGTCGTTTTATGCTGTTTTACGCGTTAAAACGCAGATTAAAAGCTCAAACGTGCTGTTTTGCTAAAATAAGCATTTTCAAGCATTTTAGATCGTTGAAATCGTCTTTCAAATAGACGCACATTAATAAAAACGAATAATAAAAAATCTGTCGTTTTTATGCTGTTTACGCGTTAAACGCAGGATTAAAGCTCAAAACGTGCTGTTTCTTGCTAAATAAGCATTTTCAAGCATTTTAGATCGTTGAAATCGTTCAAATAGAAGCAATATTAATAAAACGAATAATGTAATCTGTCGTTTTTATGCTGTTTTACGAGTTAAAACGCAGATTAAAGCTCAAACGCGCTGTTTCTGCTAAAATAGCATTTTCAAGCATTTTAGATCGCTGGAAATCGTTCAAATAGAAGCAATATTAATAAAACGAATAATAAAAATTCGTCGCTTTATGATGTTTTACGCATTAAAATCGCAGATTAAAGCTCAAACGTGCTGTTTTGCTAAAATAAGCATTTTCTCAAGCATTTTAGATCGTTGGAAATCGTTCAAATAGAAGTAATATTAATAAAAACGAATAATAAAAATTCGTCGTTTTATGTTGTTTTACGCGTTAAAACGCAGAATAAAGCTCAAAACGTGCTGTTTTGCTGCAACAAGTATTTTCAAGCATTTTAGATCGTTGAAATCGTTCAAATAGAAGCAATATTACTAAAAACGAATAATAAAAAATTCGTCGTTTTATGCTGTTTTACGCGTCAAAACGCAGAATAAAAGCTCAAAACGTGCTGTTTTGCTAAAATAAGCATTTTCAAGCATTTTAGATCGTTGAAATCGTTCGTGAAGCAATATTAATAAAAACGAATAATAAAAATCGTCGTTTTTATGCTGTTTTACGTTAAAACGTATATTAAAGTCAAAACGTGCTGTCGCTAAATAAGCATTTTCAAGCATTTTAGATCAAGCTGGAAATCACCAAATAGATGGCTGATTAATAAAAACGAATACTGTAAATTCGTCGTTTTATGTTGCTTTACGCGTTAAACGCAGGATTAAAACTCAAACGTGCTATTTTGCTAAAATAAGCATTTTCAAGCATTTTAGATCATTGAAATCGTTCAAATAGAAGCATGATTAATAAAACGAATAATAAAATTCGTCGTTTTATGCTGTTTCACGAGTTAAAACGCAGATTAAAGCTCAAACGTGCTGTTTCGTTAAAATAAGCATTTTCAAGCATTTTAGATCGTTGAAACTGTTCAAATAGAGCAATATTAATAAAAACGAATAATAAAAATCTGTCGCTTTATGATGTTTTACGCATTAAAAACGCAGGATTAAAGCTCAAACGTGCTGTTTTGCTAAAATAAGCATTTTCAAGCATTTTAGACGCCGAAATCGTTCAAATAGAAGCACATATTAATAAAAACGAATAATAAAAATTCGTCGTTTTATGCTGTTTTACGCGTTAAAACGCAGAATAAAAGCTCAAACGTGCTGTTTTGCTAAAATAAGCATTTTCAAGCATTTTAGATCGTTGAAATCGTTCAAATAGAAGCAATATTAATAAAAACGAATACTGTAAATTGTCGTTTTATAAGCTGTTTTACGCGTTAAAACGCAGAATAAAGCTCAAAATCGCGCTGTTTTGCTAAAATAAGCATTTTCAAACATTTTAGATCAAGTTGAAATCGTTCAAATAGGAAGCAATATTAAATAAAAAAAAACGAAGACAAAAATCTGTCGTTTTATGCTGTTTTACGCGTTAAAACGCGCATATTAAAGCTCAAAACGTGCTGTTTTGCTAAAAATAAGCATTTTCAAGCATTTTAGATCGCTGAAATCGTTCGCCGATGCAATATTAATAAAACGAATAATAAAAAATTCGTCGTTTTATGCTGTTTACGCGTTAAAACGCAGAATAAAAGCTCAAACGTGCTGTTTTGCTAAAATAAGCATTTTCAAACATTTTAGATCGTTGAAATCGTTCAAATAGAAGCTAGCCATTAATAAAAAACGAATAATGTACCCGCCGTTTTATATATTTTACGCGTTAAAACGCAGATTAAAGCTCAAAACGTGCTGTTTTAAGCAAATAAGCATTTTCAAGCATTTTAGATCGTTGAAATCGTTCAAATAGACGCACATTAATAAAAAAAACGAATAATAAAAATTCCTGTCGTTTTTATGTTGTTTTACGCGTTAAAACGCAGATTAAAGCTCAAAACGTGCTGTTTGCTAAAATAAGCATTTTCGCTTTTAGATCGCTGGAAATCGTTCAAATAGATGCAACAAAAATAAAAACAAATAATAAAAATTGTCGTTTTATGCTGTTTTACGCGTTAAAACGCAAATAAAGCTCAAACGTGCTGTTTTGCTAAAATAAGCATTTTCAAGCATTTTGTGATCGTTGAAATCGTTCAAATAGACGTGCAATATTAATAAAACAAATAATAAAAAAATCTGTCGTTTTATGCTGTTTACGCGTTAAACGCAGATTAAAAGCTCAAAAACGTGCTGTTTTGCTAAAATAAGCATTTTCAAGCATTTTAGATCGTTAAACGTTCAAATATAGCAATATTAATAAAAAACGAATAATAAAAATTCGTCGTTTTATGTTTTCGTTTTTTACGCGTTAAAACGCAGATTAAAGCTCAAAACGTGCTGTTTTGCTAAAATAAGCATTTTGCCAAGCATTTTAGATCGTTGAAATCGTTCAAATAGACGGCCAAAAATAAAAAAACGAATAATAAAAATTCGCCGTTTTTATGCTGTTTTACGCGTTAAAACGCAGATTAAAGCTCAAAACGCTGTTTTATAAAATAAGCATTTTTTCAAGCATTTTGTATCGTTGGAAATCGTTCAAATAGAAGCACATTAATAAAACGAATACCAAAAATCTGTCGTTTTATGCTGTTTTACGCGTTAAACGCAGATTAAAGCTCAAAACGTGCTGTTTTGCTAAAATAAGCGACGCTTTTTAGACGCTGGAAATCGTTCAAATAGACGTGCAATAAAAATAAAACGAATAATAAAATTTCGTCGTTTTATGCTGTTTTACGCGTTAAAACGCGAATAAAAGCTCAAAACGTGCTGTTTTGCTAAAATAAACATTTTCTAGCATTTTAGATCGTTGAAATCGTTCAAATAGACGCAATATTAATAAAAAAAACGTGAATAATAAAAATTCCTCGTCGTTTTATGCTGTTTTACGCGTTAAACGCATCAAGCTCAAATCGTGCTGTTTTGCTAAAATAAGCATTTTCATTTTAGGATCGCTGAAATCAATTCAAATAGACGTGCAATAAAAATAAAAACGAATAATAAAATTTCGTCGTTTTATGCTGCCTACGCGTTAAAACGCAGAATAAAAGCCTTTTCAAAAACGCGCTGTTTTGCTAAAATGCTTACTTTCAAGCATTTTTAGATCGCTGAAATCGTTCAAATAGACGCAATATTAATAAAAAAACGAATAATAAAAATTTCGTCGTTTCTTTTTATGCTGCTCTTTTACGCGTTAAACGCAGATTAAAGCTCAAAACGCTGTTTTGCTAAAATAAGCATTTTCGCTATCGATCAAGTTGAAATCGTTCAAATAGACGCAATATTAATACAAACGAATAATAAAAATTCGTCGTTTTATGTTGTTTTACGCGTTAAAACGCAGATTAAAGCTCAAAACGTGCTGTTTTGCTAAAATAATCATTTTCAAGCATTTTATATCGTTGAAATCGTTCAAATAGAAGCACATTAATAAAACGAATAATAAAAAATTCGTCGTTTTATGCTGTTTTACGCGTTGAAAACGCAGATTAAGCTCAAAACGTGCTGTTTTGCTAAAATAAGCATTTTCAAGCATTTTAGATCGTTGAAATTGTTCAAATAGAAGCAATATTAATAAAAAACGAATATTAAAAAATTCGTCGTTTTATGCTGTTTTACGCGTTAAAAACGCAGATTAAAGCTCGTGCTGTTTTGCTAAAATTATCATTTTCAAGCATTTTAGATCGTTGAAATCGTTCAAATAGACGCTAATATTAATAAAAACGAATAACAAAATTTCCCTCGTTTTTATGCTTTCGTTTTACGCGCGTTAAAACGCAGATTAAAGCTCAAAACGCGCTGTTTTGCTAAAATAAGTATTTCAAGCATTTTAGATCGTTGAAATCGTTCAAATAGAAGCAATATTAATAAAAACGAATAATAAAATTTTGTCGTTTTTATGCTGTTTTACTACGCGTTAAACGCAGATTAAAGCTCAAACGTGCTGTTTTGCTAAAATAAGCATTTTCAAGCATTTTACATCGTTGAAATCGTTCAAATAGAAGCAATATTAATAAAAACAAATAAAAAATCGTCTTTTTTATGCTGTTTTACGCGTTAAAACGCAGATTAAAGCTCGCCAAAACGTGCTGTTTTGCTAAAATAAGCATTTTCAAGCATTTGTGATCGTTGAAACTGTTCAAATAGAAGCAATATTATTAAAAAACGAATAATAAAAACGTCGTTTTATGCTAAGTTTTACGCGTTAAAACGCAGATTAAAGCTCAAACGTGCTGTTTTGCTAAAATAAGCATTTTCAAGATTTTAGGATCGTTGAAATCGTTCAAATAGAAGCAATATTAATAAAAAAACGAATAATAAAAAATTCGTCGTTTTTATGCTGTTTTACGCGTTAAAACGCAGATTAAAGCTCAAACGTGCTGTTTTGCTAAAATAATCATTTTCAAGCATTTTAGATCAAGTTGAAATCGTTCAAATAGAAGCAATATTAATAAAAACGAATACCGCACGTTTTGCGCGTCGGCGCGTTAAAACGCAGATTAAAAGCTCAAAACGTGCCGTTTTGCTAAAATAATCATTTTAAGTACGAGATCGTCGAAATCGTTCAAATCTACGCAATATTAATAAAAAAAAACGAATAATAAAATTTCTGTCGTTTTGTTGTTTTACGTTAAAACGCAGATTGAAGCTCAAACGTAGCTGTTTCGGTTAAAATAAGCATTTTCAAGCATTTTAGATCGTTGAAATCGTTCAAATAGGTAATATTAATAAAAACGAATAATAAAAAATTCGTCGTTTTTATGCTGTTTTACGCGTTAAAACGCAGGATTAAAGCTCAAACGTGCTGTTTTGCTAAAATAAGCATTTTCAAGCATTTTAGATCGTTGAAATCGTTCAAATAGCCAATATTAATAAAAAACGAATAATGTAAATTCGTCGTTTTATGCTGTTTTACGCGTTAAACGCAGATTAAAGCTCAAAACGTGCTGTTTTGCTAAAATAATCATTTTCAAGCATTTTAAATCAACGAAATCGTTCAAATAGACGCAGCAATATTTAATAAAAAACGAATAATAAAAATGCCGTTTTGCTGTTTTACGCGTTAAACGCTGATTAAAGCTCAAACGTGCTGTTTTGCTAAATAAGCATTTTCAAGTATTTTAGATCGCTGAAATCGTTCAAATAGAGGTACATTACGTCAAAAACGAATAATAAAAAATCGTCGTTTTGGCGTTGTTTTCCCGCGTTAAACGCAGATTAAAAGTTCGCAACGCGTGCTGTTTTGCTAAAATAAGCATTTTCAAGCATTTTAACGTTGAAATCGTTCAAATTGAAGCAATATTAATAAAAAACGAATAATAAAAATTCCTGTCATTTTATGCTGGTTTTACGCGTTAAAACGCAGATTAAAAGCTCAAACGTGCTGTTTTGCTAAAATAAGCATGCCACTTTAGATCGTTGAAATCGTTCAAATAGACGCAATATTAATAAAAACGAATAATAAAAATTCCCGCTGTTTTTATGCCGTTTTACGCGTTAAAACGCAGAATAAAAGCTCAAACGTGCCGTTTTGCTAAAATAATCATTTTAAGCATTTTAGACTGAAATCGTCTAAATAGACGCAATATTAATAAAAAAAACGAATAAAATTTCGTCGTTTTGCTGTTTCCGGCGCGTTAAACGCAGATTAAAGCTCAAAACGTGCTGTTTTGCTAAATAAGCATTTTCAAGCATTTTAGATCGTTGAAACTCGTTCAAATAGAAGCAATATTATTAAAAAAACGAATAATAAAAATTCGTCGTTTTATGCCGTTTTTACGCGTTAAAACGCAGATTAAAAGCTCAAACGTGCTGTTTTGCTAAAATAAGAATTTTCAAGCATTTTAAATCGTCGAAATCGTTCAAAAGACGCAATATTAAAAAAAACGAATAATAAAATTTCGTCTTTTTTTGCTTTTTTTACGCGTTAAAACGCTGATTAAACTAAAAACGTGCTGTTTTGCTAAAATAAGCATTTTCGTTTTTTAGACGTTGAAATCGTTCAAATAGAGGCAAATTAAAAAAACGAATAAAAAAAAAATCGTCGTTTTATGTTTTTTACGCGTTAAAACGAGATTAAAGCTCAAAACGTCTGTTTTGCAAAATAAGCATTTTCAAGATTTTAGATCGTTGAAACGTTAAATAGAAGAAAATTTTAAAAAAAAACGAATAAAAAAAATTTCGCTTTTTTATGCGTTTTACGCGTTAAAACGCAGATTAAAGCTCAAAACGTGCTGTTTTGTTTTAAATAAGCATTTTCGCTTTTTGATCGTTGAAATCGTTCAAAAGACGCAATATTAATAAAAACGAAAAATAAAACCGTTTTATGCTTTTTTACGCGTTAAAAGCAGATTAAAGCTCAAAACGTGCTTTTTTCTAAAATAACTTTTCAAGCATTTTAGATCGTTGAAATCGTTCAAAAGAAAAATTAAAAAAAACGAATAATAAAAATTCGCCTTTTATCGTTTTACGCAAAAAAACGCAGATTCTAAAAAACGTGCGTTTTGCTAAAATAAGCTTTTCAAGCATTTTGATCGTTGAAATCGTTTAAAAAGACGCAAAAAAATAAAAAAAAAATAATAAAAATTTCGTCTTTTTTATGTTTTTTAGGGTTAAAACGCGGGTTAAACTCAAAAGTTGGCAAAATAAGCTTTTTCGCATTTTAGATCGTTAAAATGTTCAAATAGCAATATTAAAAAAAACAATTAAAATTCGTTTTATGCTGTTTTACGCGAAAACGCAGATTAAACTCAAAACGTGCTGTTTTGCTAAAATAAATTTTCGTTTTTTTAATCGTTGAAATGTTCAAATAGACGAAAAAAAATAAAAACGAAAAAAAAAATTTCGTTTTTTTTATGCTGTTTTACGCGTTAAAACGCAGAATAAAAGTCAAAAGGGCTGTTTTGCTAAAATAAACATTTTCTAGCATTTTAGATCGTTGAAATGTTCAAATAGACGCAATATTAAAAAAAAACGAATAAAAAAAAATTTCTCGTTTTTGCTGTTTTAGCTTTAAAAACGCAGATTAAAGCTCAAATCGTGCTGTTTTGCTAAAATAAGTTTTTTCAAGCATTTTAGATCGTTAAAACGTTCAAAAGACGCAATAAAAAAAAAAACGAATAAAAAAAAAATTTTCTTTTTTATGCTTTTTTTAGGGTTAAAACGCGAATGCTCAAAAGGGCTGTTTTGCTTAAGCATTTTCAAGCATTTTAGATCGTTAAATCGTTCAAATAGACG
>NW_027046923.1:0-19146 GCF_025399875.1 Dalotia coriaria | reverse complement strand
TTAAAAAACGCAGATTAAAGTTCAAAACGTGCTGTTTTTGGCCTTAAAATAAGATTTTCAAGCATTTTAGATCGTTCAAATAAAAGGGCAATATTAAAAAAAAACAAATAAAAAAAAAATTTCGTCTTTTTTAAAAGTTTTTTTTGGGTTAAAACGCGGGTTTAAAAACCCCAAAAAGGGCTGTTTTGCTAAAAATAAGATTTTCAAGCTTTTTTGATCGTTTGAAATGTTCAAATAAAAATTAAAAAAAAACGAATAATAAAAAATTGTTTTTTTATTTTTTTACGCGTTAAAAACGCAGAAAGCTCAAACGTGCTTTTTTGCAAAAAATAAGCTTTTTCAAGCTTTTTAAAGGAAAATTTGCCCAAATAGACGCAAAAAAAAAAAAAATAAAAACGAATAAAAAAAATTTCGCCTTTTTAAGTTGTTTTGCCGTTCCGCGATTAAAGCCCCCAAAACGTGCTGTTTTGCTAAAATAAGATTTCAAGCATTTTAAATCGGAAACCTTTCCCAAATAGACGCAATATTAAAAAAAACGAATAAAAAAAATTCGTCTTTTTTATGCTTTTTTTACGCTTTAAAAACGCAGATTAACCCCTTAAAAAACGTGCTGTTTTGTTTAAAATAAGCATTTTAAAGCATTTTAGATCGTTGAAATCGTTCAAATAAGAGAATAAATAAAACCAAAAAAAAAATTTCCGCCGTTTTATGTTGTTTTCGCTTTAAAAACCCCAGATTAAAGTTTCCAAAAGCGTTTTTTGCTAAAAAAAAAGCTTTTCGCCTTTTTAGATCGTTAAAAATCTTCAAATAGAAAAAAATTTTAAAAAAAAACAAAAAAAAAATTGTCGTTTTATGTTTTTTTGCGCTTTAAAAAACGCAGATTAAAGCTAAAAACGTGCTGTTTTGCTAAAATAAGCTTTTTAAGCTTTTTAGATCGTTGAAATCGTTCAAATAGACGCAATAAAAAAAAAAAAACGGAAAATAAAATTTTCTTTTTTATGCCCCTTTTTACGCGTTAAAACGTGGGAAAAAGCTAAAAACTTTCCCTTTTTGCTAAAATAAGTTTTTTCCCAAGCTTTTTAAATCGTTAAAATTTTCAAAAGACGCGCAAAATTAAAAAAAACGAATAATAAAAATTTCGTCTTTTTTATGTAGCTTTACGCTTTAAAAAACGCAGATTGAGAAAAACGGCTGTTTTGCTAAAATAATCATTTTCAAGTTTTTAATTCGTTAAAACCGTTCAAATAGAAGCAATATTAAAAAAAACGAATAAAAAAAAAATTCTCGTTTTGGCGTTTTTAACGCATTAAAACGCAGATTAAAGCTAAAAAGGGCCGTTTTGCAAAAAATAAGCATTTTCAAGCATTTTAGATCGCGGGAAATCGTTAAAAGAAGCAATATTAAAAAAAAACGAATAAAAAAAACCCGTCGTTTTATCCCGTTTTACGCATTAAAAAAGCAGATTAAAATTCAAAACGGCTGTTTCGCAAAAAAGCTTTTTCAAGCATTTTAGATCGTTGAAACTTTAAAATAGACGCTATTAATAAAAACAAATAAAAAAATTTTTCCGTTTTTATGTTGTTTTACGCTTTAAAAACGCTGATTAAAGCCAAAAAACGCTGTTTTGCAAAAATAAGCATTTTCAAGTTTTTTAGATCTTTTGAAATCGTTCAAAGGGGACGAATATTAATAAAACCAATAAAAATTTCGTCGTTTTTATGCTGTTTTACGCGTTAAAACGCAGATTAAAGCTCAAATCGTGCTGTTTTGCTAAAATAAGCATTTTCAAGCATTTTAGATCGTTGAACCGTTTAAATAGACGCAATATTAATAAAAACGAATAATAAAAATTCTTCGTCGTTTTATGTTGTTTACGTTAAAAACGCTGATTAAAGCTCAAAACGTGCTGTTTTGCTAAAATAAGCATTTTAAAGCATTTAGATCGTTGAAATCGGTTCCAAATAGGAAGCGCAATATTAATAAAAAGGAATAATAAAAATTTCGTCGTTTTATAAGCTGTTTTACGCGTTAAAACGGTACAGCCTTCAAACGCTGTTTTGCTAAAATAAGCATTTTCAAGCATTTTAGATCGTTGAAATCGTTTAAATAGAAGCAATATTAATAAAAACGAATAATACCCCTGTCATTTTTATGCTGTTTTACGCGTTAAAACGCAGATTAAAGCTCAAAACGTGCTGTTTTGCTAAAATAAGCATTTTCAAGCATTTAGATCGTTGAAATCGCTCAACAGACGCAATATTAATAAAACGAATAATAATGTACCCTTGCCGTTTTTATGCTGTTTTACGCGTTAAAACGCAGAATAAAGCTCAAAACGTGCTGTTTTGCTAAAATAAGCATTTTCAAGCATTTTAGATCGTTGAAATCGTTCAAATAGGAATCACATAATAAAAACGAATAATCAAAAATTCGTCGTTTTATGCTGTTTTTACGTTAAAACGCAGATTAAAGCTCAAAACGTGCTGTTTTTGCTAAAAATAAGCATTTTCAAGCATTTTAAATCGTTGAAATCGTTCAAATAGACGCAATATTAATAAAAACGAATAATAAAAATTGTCGTTTTTATGCTGCTTACGTTAAAAACGCAGATTAAAGCTCAAACGTGCTGTTTTGTTATTAAATAATCATTTTCAAGCATTTTAGATCGTTGAAATCGTTCAAATAGAAGCAATATTAATAAAAAACGAATAATAAAAATTCGTCGTTTTTATGCTGTTTTACGCATTAAAACGCAGATTAAAAGCTCAAAACGTGCTGTTTTTGCTGCTAAAATCAGCATTTTCAAGCATTTGTGATCGTTGAAATCGTTCAACAGACGCAATATTAATAAAAAAACGAATAATAAAAATTCGTCGTTTTATGCTGTTTTACGCGTTGCAAAACGCAGATTAAAGCTCAAAACATGCTGTTTTGCTAAAATAAGCATTTTCAAGACGATCGTTGAAATCGTTCAAATAGAAGCAAATATTAATAAAACAAATAATAGTAAAAATTCGTCGTTTTTATGTTGTTTTGCGCGTTAAAACGCAGATTAAAGCTCAAAACGTGCTGTTTTGCTAAAAATAAGCATGCCATTTTAGATCGCGAAATCGTTCAAATAGAAGCACATTAATAAAAACGAATAATAAATAATTTTCGTCGTTTTATGCTGTTTTACGCGTTAAAAACGCATATGATTAAAAGCTCAAAACGTGCTGTTTTGCTAAAATAAGCATTTTCGCGCATTTTAGATCGTTGAAATCGTTTAAAATAGAAGCAATATTAATAAAAAACGAATAATAAAAAATTCGCTCGGCTTTTATGCTGTTTTACGCGTTAAAACGCAGATTAAAGCTCAAAACGTGCTGTTTTGCTAAAATAAGCATTTTCAAGCATTTTAGATCGTTGAAATAGCCTCAAATAGACGCAATATTAATAAAAACGAATAATAAAAATTTCGTCGTTTTATGCTGTTTTACGCGTTAAAACGCAGAATAAAGCTCAAACGTGCTGTTTTGCTAAAATAAGCATTTTCAAGCATTTTAGATCGTTGAAATCGTTCAAATAGAAGCAATATTAAATAAAAAAAAACGAATAATCAAAAATTCGTCGTTTTATAAAGCTGTTTTTACGCGTTAAAACGCAGATTAAAAGCTCAAAACGTGTTGTTTTGCTAAAACAGCATTTTCAAGCATTTTAGATCGTTGAAATCGCTCAAATAGACGCAATATTAATAAAACGAATAATAAAAAATTTCGTCGTTTTATTGTTTTACGCGTTAAAACGCAGATTAAAGCTCAAAACGTGCTGTTTTGCTAAAATAAGCATTTTCAAGCATTTTAGATCGTTGAACCGTTCAAATAGAAGCAATATTAATAAAAAAAACGAATAATCAAAAATCTGTCGTTTTTATGTTGTTTTACGCGTTAAAACGCAGATTAAAGCTCAAAACGTGCTGTTTTGTTAAAATAAGCATTTTCAAGCATTTTAGATCCTTGAAATCGTTCAAATAGAAGAATATTAATAAAAACGAATAATGTAAATTCGTCGTTTTATGTTGTTTACGCGTTAAACGCAGAATAAAGCTCAAACGTGCTGTTTTGCTAAAATAAGTATTTTCAAGCATTTTTGATCGTTGAAATCGTTCAAATAGAAGCAATATTAATAAAACGAATAACAAAAAATTGTCAGCCTTTTTATGCTGTTTTACGCGTTAAAACGCAGATTAAAGCTCAAAACGTGCTGTTTTGCTAAAATAAGCATTTTCAAGCATTTTAGTTCGTTGAAATCGTTCAAATAGAAGCAATATTACCAAAAACGAATAATAAAAATTTGCCGTTTTATGTTGTTTGATGCGTTAAAACGCAGATTAAAGTTCAAATCGTGTTGTTTTGCTAAAATAAGCATTTTCAAGCATTTTCAGATCGTTGAAATCGTTCAATAGACGCAATATTAATAAAACGAATAATAAAATTTCGTCGTTTTATGCTGTTTTACGCGTTAAACGCGATTAAAAGCTCAACCGTGCTGTTTTGCTAAAATAAGCATTTTCAAGCATTTTAGATCGTTGAAATCGTTTAAATAGACGCGCAATATTAATAAAAACGAATAATAAAATTTCCCGTCGTTTTATGTTGTTTTACGTGTTAAAACGCCGATTAAAGCTCAAACGTGCTGTTTTGCTAAAATAAGCATTTTAAAGCATTTTAGATCGTTGAAATCGTTCAAATAGACGCAATATTAATAAAAAGGAATAATAAAATTTCTGTCGTTTTTTATGCTGTTTTACGCGTTAAAACGCAGCTTAAAGCTCAAAACGTGCTGTTTTGCTAAAATAGCATTTTCAAGCATTTTAGATCGTTGAAATCGTTCAAATAGAAGCAATATTAATAAAAACGAATAAAAAATTTCGTCGTTTTTATGCTGTTTTACGCGTTAAAACGCAGATTAAAAGCTCAAAACGCGCTGTTTTGCTAAAATAAGCATTTTCAAGCATTTTAGATCGTTGGAAATCGTTTAAATAGAAGCAATATTAATAAAAACGAATAATAAAAATTTCGTCATTTTATGCTGTTTACGCGTTAAAAACGCAGATTAAAGCTCAAAACGTGCTGTTTGCTAAAATAAGCATTTTCAAGCATTTTAGATCGCTGAAATCGCTCAAATAGACGTTAGTTATTAACAAAAACGAATAATAAAAATTTCACGTTTTATGCTGTTTTACGCGTTAAAACGCAGAATAAAAGCTCAAAACGCTGTTTTGCTAAAATAAGCATTTTCAAGCATTTTAGACGTTGAAATCGTTCAACAGAAGCAATATTAATAAAAAACGAATAATCAAAAATTCGTCGTTTTTATGCTGTTTACGCGCGTTAAAACGCAGATTAAAAGCTCAAAACGTGCTGTTTTGGCGCTAAAATAAGCATTTTCAAGCATTTTAAATCGTTGAAATCGTTCAACAGACGCAATATTAATAAAAACGAATAATAAAAATTTCGTCGTTTTTATACGCTTTTACGCGTTAAAACGCAGATTAAAGCTCAAACGTGCTGTTTTGTTAACAATCATTTTCAAGCATTTTAGATCGCTGAAATCGTTCAAATAGAAGCAAATATTAATAAAAACGGAATAATGTACCCGTCGTTTTATGCTGTTTTACGCATTAAAACGCAGATTAAAAGCTCAAACGTGCTGTTTTGCTAAAATCAGCATTTTCAAGCATTTTAGATCGTTGAAATCGTTCAAATAGACGTGCAATATTAATAAAAAAACGAATAATAAAAATTCGTCGTTTTATGCTGTTTTACGCGTTAAACGCAGATTAAAGCTCAAAAAACATGCTACTTTGCTAAAATAAGCATTTTCAAGCATTTAGATCGCTGAAATCGTTCAAATAGAAGCAATATTAATAAAAACAACAATAAAAATTCGTCGTTTTTATGCTGTTTTGCGCGTTAAAACGCAGATTAAAAGCTCAAAACGTGCTGTTTTGCTAAAATAAGCATTTTCAAGCATTTTAGATCGTTGAAATCGTTCAGGAAGCAATATTAATAAAAACGAATAAATAAATAAATTTCGTCGTTTTATGCTGTTTACGCTGCTGTTAAAACGCAGATTACTCAAAACGTGCTGTTTTGGCTAAAATAAGCATTTTCAAGCATTTTGAACAAGTTGAAATCGTTTAAATAGAAGCAATATTAATAAAAACGAATAATAAAAATTGTCATTTTATGCTGTTTACGTTAAAATCGACGGTGCCCGCAAATGCGCTTGTTTTGCTAAAATAAGCATTTTCAAGCATTTTAGATCGTTACAAATAGCCTCAAATAGACGCAAATATTAATAAAAAACGAATAATAAAAATTTCGTCGTTTTATGCTGTTTTACGCGTTAAAACGCAGAATAAAGCTCAAAACGTGCTGTTTCAAAATAAGCATTTTCAAGCATTTTAGATCGCTGAAATCGTTCAAATAGAAGCTAATATTAATAAAAAACGAATAACCGAAAATTCGTCGTTTTATGTTGTCGGCGTTAAAACGCAGATTGGGCAGCTCAAAACGTGTTGTTTTGCTAAAATAAGCATTTTCAAGCATTTTAGATCGCTGAAATCGTTCAACACGCAATATTAATAAAAACGAATAATAAAAAAATTCGTCGTTTTATGCTGTTTTACGCGTTAAAACGCAGATTAAAAGCTCAAAACGTGCTGTTTTGCCAAATAAGCATTTACTTAGATCTGAAATCGTTCAAATAGAAGCCAATATTAATAAAAACGAATAATAAAATTTCGTCGTTTTTATGCTGTTTTACGCGTTAAAACGCAGATTAAAAGCCTCAAACGCGCTGTTTTGCTAAAATAAGCTTTCAAGCATTTTAGATCGTTGAAATCGTTCAAATAGATGCAATATTAATAAAAACGAATAATCAAAATTCAATGTTTTTATGTTGGCTTTACGCGTTAAAACGCAGATTAAAGCTCAAAACGTGTTGTTTTGCTAAATAAGCATTTTCAAGCATTTAGATCCCGAAATCGTTCAAATAGAAGCAATATTAATAAAACGAATAATGTAAATTCGTCGTTTTTATGCTGTTTTACGCGTTAAACGCAGAATAAAGCTCAAAACGTGCCGTTTTGCTGCTAAAATAAGCATTTTCAAGCATTTTTGATCGTTGAAATCGTTCAAATAGAAGCAATATTAATAAAAACGAATACCGTAATTCGTCGTTTTTATGTTGCTTTTACGCGTTAAACGCAGATTAAAAGCTCAAAACGTGCTGTTTTGCTAAAATAAGCATTTTCAAGCATTTTAGATCGTTGAAATCGTTCTAAATAAAAGGCAATATTAATAAAACGAATAATAAAAATTCGTCTTTTATGCTGTTTTACGCGTTAAAACGCAGATTAAAGCTCAAAACGTGCTGTTTTGCTAAAATAAGCATTTTCCCCATTTTAGATCGTTGAAATGTTAAATAAAAGCAATATTAATAAAAACGAATAATAAAAAATTCGTCGTTTTATGCTTTTTTACGCGTTAAAACGCAAAATTAAAGCTCAAAACGTGCTGTTTTGCTAAAATAAGCATTTTCAAGCATTTTAGATCGTTGAAATCGTTCAAATAGAGCAATATTAATAAAAACGAATAATCAAATTCCGTCGTTTTATGCTGTTTTACGCGTTAAAACGCAGATTAAAGCTCAAAACGTGTGTTTTGCTAAATAAGCATTTTCAAGCATTTTAGATCGTTGAAATCGTTCAAATAGACGCAATATTAATAAAAAACGAATAATAAAAATTCGTCGTTTTATGCTGTTTTACGCGTTAAAACGCAGATTAAAGCTCAAAACGTGCTGTTTTGCTAAAATAAGCATTTTCTCAAGCATTTTAAATCGTTGAAATCGTTTAAATAGAAGCTACATTAATAAAAACGAATAATAAAAAATTCGTCATTTTTATGCTGTTTTACGCGTTAAAACGCAGATTAAAAGTTTCCAAAACGCGCTGTTTTGCTAAAATAAGCATTTTCAAGCATCTTAGATCGCTGGAAATCGGCCGTTCAACAGACGCACATTAATAAAACGAATAATAAAAATTTCGTCGTTTTATGCTGTTTTACGTGTTAAAACGCAGAATAAAGCTCAAAACGTGCTGTTTCATAAATATGCATTTTCAAGCATTTTAGATCGCTGAAATCGTTCAACAGACGCACAAAAATAAAAACGAATAATAAAAATTTCGTCGTTTTATGCTGTTTTACGCGTTAAAACGCAGATTAAAGCCCAAAGGTGCAGTTTTCCATAAAATAATCATTTTAAAAGCATTTAGGATCGTTGAAATCGTTTAAATAGAAGCAATATTAATAAAACGAATAATAAAAAATTTCGTCGTTTTATAAGCGTTTTACGCGTTAAAACGCTGATTAAATTCAAACGTGCTGTTTTGCTAAAATAAAAATTTTCAAGCATTTTAGATCGTCGAAATCGTTCAAATAGACGCAATATTAATAAAACGAATAATAAAAATTCGTCGTTTTATAAAGCGTTTTACGCGTTAAACGCAGATTAAAGCTCAAACGTGCTGTTTTACTAAAATAAGCATTTCAAGCATTTTAGATCGCTGAAACGTTCAAATAGAAGCAATATTAATAAAAAACGAATAATAAAAATTTCGTCGTTTTATGCTGTTTACGGGTTAAAACGCAGATTAAAAGCTCGAACGTGCTGTTTTGCTAAAATAAGCATTTTCAAGCATTTTAAATCGTTGAAATCGTTTAACAGAAGCAATATTAATAAAAACGAATAATAAAAATTCGTCATTTTATGCTGCTTTTACGCGTTAAAACGCAGATTAAAAGCTCAAACGTGCTGTTTGCTAAAATAAGCATTTTCAAGCATTTTAGATCGCTGGAAATCGTTCAAATAGACGTGCACATAAATATAAAAACGAATAATAAAATTCCCGTCGTTTCTTTATGCTGTTTTACGCGTTAAAACGCAGAATAAAGCTCAAAACGTGCTGTTTTGCTAAAATAAGCATTTTCAAGCACTTTTAGATCGTTGAAATTGCCCAAATAGAAGCAATATTAATTAAAAACGAATAAAAATTCGTCGTTTTATGCTGTTTTACGCGTTAAAAAACGCGGCATTAAAGCTCAAACGTGCTGTTTTGCTAAAATGCTATCGGCCGCATTTAGATCGTTGAAATCGTTCAAATAGGACGCAAATATAATAAAAAACGAAAAAATAAAAAATCAGTCGTTTTATGCTGTTTTACGCGTTAAACGCAGATTAAAGCCCAAAACGTGCTGTTTTTGCTAAAATAAGCATTTTCAAGCATTTATCTGCTGAAATCGTTCAAATAGACGCAATAAAATAAAACGAATAATGTACCCTGTCGCGTATGCTGTTTTACGCTAAAACGCAGAATAAACTCAAAACGTACCGTTTTGCTAAAATAAGCATTTTCGCTTAATTTTAGATGGCTGAAATCGTTCAACAGACGCAATATTAACAAAACGAATAAGCCAAAAATTTCGTCGTTTTATGATGTTTTAAGCGTTAAAACGCAGATTAAAAGCTCAAAACGTGCTGTTTTGCTAAAATAAGCATTTTCAAGCATTTTAGATCGTTGGAAATCGTTCAAATAGACGCAATAAAATAAAAAACGAATAATAAAAATTCTGCCGTTTTATGCTGTTTTACGCGTTAAAACGCAGATTAAAAGCTCAAACGTGCTGTTTTGCTAAAATAAGCATTTTCAAGCATTTTAGACGTTAAAATCTCGTTCAAATAGAAGCAATATTAATAAAAAAAACGAATAATGTACCCGTCATTTTATGCTGTTTACTGGCAAGTTAAACGCAGATTAAAAGCTCGTAAACGTGCTGTTTTGCTAAAATAAGCATTTTCATGCATTTTAGATCGCTGAAATCGTTCAAATAGACGCAATATTAATAAAAAACGAATAATAAAAATTCTGCCGTTTTATGCTGTTTTACGCGTTAAAACGCAAAATAAAAGCTCAAAACGTGCTGTTTTGCTAAAATAAGCATTTTCAAGCATTTTAGATCGTTGAATCGTTCAAATAGAAGCAATATTAATAAAAACGAATAATAAAAATCGTCGTTTTATGTTGTTTTACGCGTTAAAATCGCAGATTAAAGCTCAAACGTGCTGTTTTGCTGCTAAAATAAGCATTTTCAAGCATTTTAGATCGTTGAAATCGTTCAACAGGACGCATATTAATAAAAACGAATAATAAGAAATTCGTCGTTTTTATGCTGTTTTACGCGTTAAAACGCAGATTAAAGCTCAAAACGTGCTGTTTTGCTAAATAAGCATTTTCAAGCATTTTAGATCGCTGGAACCGTTCAACAGGTGCTAAATATTAATAAAAACGAATAATAAAATTCGCCGTTTTTACTGCTGTTTTACGCGTTAAAACGCAGATTAAAGCTCAAAACGTGCTGTTTTAAGCGCAAAATAAGCATTTTTCAAGACGGATCGTTGAAATCGTTCAAATAGCTAATACACAAAAAAACGAATAATAAAAATTCGTCGTTTTATGCTGTTTTACGCGTTAAAACGCAGATTAAACCTCAAAACGTGCTGTTTTGCTAAAATAAGCATTTTCAAGCATTTTAGATCGCTGAAAATCATGCAAATAGAAGCAATATTACAAAAACGAATAATAAAAATTCGTCGTTTTTATGCTGTTTACGCGTTAAATGCAGATTAAAGTTCAAACGTGCTGTTTTGCTAAAATAAGCATTTTCAAGACGATCAAGAAATCGTTCAAATAGAAGCAATATTAATAAAACCAATAATAAAAATTCGTCAAGCTTTATGCTGTTTTACGCGTTAAAACGTTAAGATTAAAGCTCAAAAACGAGCCGTTTCCATAAAATAAAGCATTTTCAAGCATTTGTGCATCGTTGAAATCGTTCAAATAGACGCAATAAAATAAAAACGAATAATAAAATTTCGTCGTTTTATGTTGTTTACGCGTTAAAACGCAGAATAAAGCTCAAACGTGCTGTTTCTTATTAAAATAAGCATTTTCAAGCATTTTAGATGGCTGAAATCGTTCAACAGGACGCAATATTAATAAAAACGAATAATAAAATTTCGTCGTTTTATGCTGTTTTACGCGCGAAAACGCAGATTAAAAGCTCAAAACGCTGTTTTGCTAAAATAAGCATTTTCAAGCATTTTAGATCGTTGAAATCGTTCAAATAGACGCAATAAAAATAAAACAATAATAAAAATTTCTGTCGTTTTATAAGTTGTTTTACGCGTTAAAACGCAGATTAAAGCTCAAAACGCCGTTTTGCTAAAATAAGCATTTTCAAGCATTTTAGATCGTCGAAATCGTTCAAATAGAAGCAATATTAATAAAAAACGAATAATAAAAAATTGTCGTTTTATGTTGTTTTACGTTAAAACGCAGATTAAAGCTCAAAACGTGCTGTTTTTGCTGTACAGCATTTTCAAGTATTTTAGATCGTTGAATGTTCAAATAGACGCAATAAAAAATAAAACGAATAATAAAAATTCTGTCGTTTTTATAACTGTTTTACTAAAAGTAGATTAAAGCTCAAAACGTTGTTTTGTTAAAATAAGCATTTTCAAGCATTTTAGACCGTTAAAACCGTTCAAATAGAAAATATTAAAAAAAACGAATTGGAAATTCTTTTTTATGCTGTTTTACGCTTAAAACCCCAGATTAAAAAAAGGGCTTTTTTCTAAAATAAAGATTTTCAAGCTTTTTAAATTCCCCGGAAATCGTTCAAATAGACCCCAAAATTTAATAAAAACGAATAATAAGAAATTTCGTCTTTTTTAGTTTTTTTTCGCGTTAAAACGCAGTTTAAAAACCCTTCCAAAACGCTTTTTTGCTAAAATAAGTTTTTTTCCCCTTTTTTGGGATCGTTGAAATGTTCAAAAGAAGCAAAAATTAAAAAAAACGAATAAAAAAAAATTCGTCGTTTCTATCCCGTTTTACGCGTTAAAACGCAGTTTGGGCCTTCAAAACGTGCTTTTTTGCTAAAAAGCATTTTCAAGCTTTTTTAGATCGTTGAAATCGTTAAAAATAAAAAGAAAATTTTAAAAAAAACGAATAATGTAAAACCGTCGTTTTATGCTGTTTTACGCGTTAAAACGCAGTTTAAAACCCTAAAACCCCGTGCTGTTTTGCTAAAAAAAAGCATTTTCAAGCTTTTTAGATCGTTAAATCGTTTCAAATAGAGGTACATTAATAAAAAACAATAAAAAATGTCGTTTTTTTAAGCGTTTTACGCGTTAAAAAATTAAAACCGTGATGTTTTGCTAAAAAGCATTTTAAACATTTTGATCTTTGGGAAAATCGTTAAAATAGAACTATTAAAAAAAAACAAAATAATAAAAATTGTCGTTTTAAGCTGTTTTACGCGTTAAAACGCAGTTTAAAAAGCTAAAAAGGGCTGTTTTTTAAAAAGCTTTTTTTTCCAACATTTTAGATCGTTTGGAAATCGTTAAAAAGGGGACGCAAAAAAAAAAAAACGAATAAAAAAAAATTTTCCGTTTTTATCCCGGTTTCCCCGTTAAAACGCAGAATAAAGCTAAAAAGGGCTGTTTTGCTAAAAAAAAGCTTTTCCTTTTTGGGGTTGAAATCGTTCTAATAGACCCCAAAATTTAATAAAAACGAATAATAAAAATTTCGTCGTTTTAGGCTGTTTACGCGTTAAAACGCAGATTGCCCAAAAAGGGCTGTTTTCTTAAGATTTTCGCATTTTGCTGAAATCGTTCAAAGACCCCAATATTAATAAAAAAAATAAAAGGGCGTTTTATGTTTTTTTACGCGAAAACGAATTAAAGCTCAAAAGGGCTGTTTTGCTAAAATAAGCATTTTCAAGCATTTTAGATCGTTGAAATCGTTCAAATAGAATTTAATATTAAAAAAAACGAATAAAAAAAATTTATCTTTTTTATGCTTTTACGAGTTAAAAAAGTTTAAAAACCCTAAAAACGTGCTGTTTTGTTAAAATAAGCATTTTCAAGCATTTTAGATCGTTAAAACCGTTCAAATAGAAGCAATTTTAATAAAAAGGGAATAAAAAAAAATTCGTCTTTTTTATGCTTTTTACGCGTTAAAACGCAGTTTAAAAAAGCTAAAAACGTCCCTGTTTTTCCAAAATAAGCATTTTCCCCTTTTTTATCGTTGAAACCGTTCAAATAGACGAAAATTTTAATTAAAAAAAAACAATAAAAAAAAATTTTCGTCGTTTTATGCTTTTTTACGCGTTAAACGCAGAAAACCCTAAAAACGTGCTTTTTTTTGCTAAAAAATTTTAAGCATTTTCCCAAGTCGTTGAAATCTTTCTTGAATCAATATTAAAAAAAACGAAAAAAAAAATTTGGTCAAGTTTTATGCTTTTTTACGAGTTGCAGATTCCCCTAAAAACGTTGTTTTTTTAAAAATAAGCATTTTTTCCCGATCGTTGAAATCGTTCAAATAGAAGAAATTTAAAAAAAAACGAATAATAAAAATTGTCTTTTTTATGCGGGTTTCGGGCCAAAAGGGCAGTTTAAAAACCCCCAAAAGGGTTTTGCAAAAAAAGCATTTTCGGGCTTTTTAAATCGTTAAAATGTTCAAATGGGGCCCCAATATTAAAAAAAACGAATAAAAAAATTTTCTGCCTTTTTATGTTTTTTTTACGCGCCAATTAAAAAGCTCAAAACGTGCTGTTTTGTTTAAAATAAGCTTTTTTAAAATTTTTAGATCGTTGAAATTTTTTCAAATAGTAAATATTAAAAAAACGAAAATAAAAAATTTGCTTTTTATGTTGTTTTACGCTTTAAAAAAACGCAGATTAAAAAGCTCAAATGTTTTTGCTAAAATAAGCTTTTAAAAGGCTTTTTTGATCTTTAAAAGGGTTTAAAAATAGACGAAATAAAAATAAAAAAAATTAAAAAATTTTGTCGTTTTGATCCCGTTTTGCTTAAAACGCAGAATAAAACCCTAAAAACGTGCTTTTTTCCAAAAAAGCATTTTCAAGCATTTTAGATCGTTGAAATGTTCAAAAGACGCAATATTAATAAAAACGAAAAATTTAAATTTCTTTGCCTTTTTTTACGATTTAAAAACCCCGATTCCCCTTTAAAAACGTGCTTTTTTCAAAATAAGCATTTTCAAACTTTTTTGGATCGTTGAAATCGTTCAAATTGAAGAAAATTTTAAATAAAAAAAAAATAAAAATTCTTTTTTTAAAAATTGCGTTTTAGGGTTAAAAACGCAGATTAAAGCTAAAAACGTGCTGTTTTTTAAAAAAGCATTTTAAAGCTTTTGGGGGATCTTTGGCTTTTAAACCAGACGCAATAAAAAAAAAAAAAACGAATAAAAAAAAATTTTGCGTTTTGATGCTTTTTTTGGGCGTTAAAAGGGCGTTTAAAAAGCTAAAAACGGGGCTTTTTTCCCCAAAAATAAGCATTTTCCCCCTTTTTTGGATCGTTGAAATCGTTCAAATAGACCCCAAATATTAAAAAAAACGAATGATAAAAATTTCGTCGTTTTATGTTGTTTTTACGCGTTAAAACGCAGATTAAAGCTAAAAACGTGTTGTTTTTTAAAAAAGCATTTTTCAAGCTTTTTAGATCGTTGAAATCGTTAAAAATAGAAGCAAAAATTAAAAAAACGAATAATAAAAATTCGTCTTTTTTATGCTTTTTTACGCTTTAAAAACGCAGTTTAAAAACTCAAAACGTGCTGTTTTGTTTTAAAATAAGCATTTTCAAGCATTTTAGATCGTTGAAATCGTTCAAATAGACGCAAAAAAAATAAAAAAGGGCTGTTTTGTTTTAAAATAAGCATTTTCAGGGCATTTTAGATCGTTAAATCGTTCAAATAGACGCAATAAAAAAACGAATAAAAAAAAAATTGTGTTTTATGTTTTGTTTTACGCGTTATAACGAAATTTAAAAACTAAAAACTTTTGTTTTGCTAAAAAAACTTTTTTCAAGCATTTTAAATCGTTGAAATCGTTCAAAAAAACCAAAAATTAAAAAACCAATAAAAAAAAAAATCGTCTTTTTTTTATGTTTTTTCCCCTTTAAAAACGCAGATTAAAAACCAAAACGTGCTGTTTTGCTAAAAAGCATTTTAAAAGCTTTTTTAGATCGGGAAATCGTTCAAATAGAAGCAATATTAGAAAAAACGAATAATAAAAAATTCGCCTTTTTTATGCTGTTTTGCTTTAAAAACGCAGTTTAAAAAATAAAACGTGTTTTTTTGCTAAAATAAGCATTTTCAAGCTTTTTTAGATCGTTGAAAATCGTTCAAATAGACGCAATATTAAAAAAAACGAAAAAAAATTTCGTCGTTTTATGCGGGGTTTTCGCTTTAAAAACGCAGATTAAAGCTCAAAAGGGTTTTTGGCAAAAAAAAGCATTTTAAAAGTTTTGAATGGTTAAAATGTTCAAATGGGAAGCAATATTAATAAAAACGAATAATAAAATTCGTCTTTTTTTATGCTGTTTTACGGGGTTAAAACGCAGATTAAAGCTCAAAACGTGCTGTTTTGCTAAAAAAAACTTTTTTCAAAGCATTTTAGATCGTTGAAACCCGTTCAAATAGACGCAAAAAAAATAAAAACGAATAAAAAAAGTTTCGTCTTTTTTATGCTGTTTTACGCGTTAAAACGCAGTTAAAAATCAAAACGTGCTGTTTTGCTAAAATAAGCTTTTTCCCAAGCTTTTTTAGACCCTTTGAAATCCAAATGAAGCAATATTAAAAAAAATCAAAATAAAAAAAAATTCGTCTTTTTTATGCTTTTTTACGCTTTAAAAACGCAGATTAAAACTCAAAACGTGCTTTTTTTGCTAAAAAAAACATTTTCATGCATTTTAGATCTTTGAAATCGTTCAAATAGACGCAATATTAAAAAAAGGGAATAAAAATTTCGTCGTTTTTATGCTTTTTTTCCCCAAAACGCAAAAAAAAACTCAAAACGTGCTTTTTTTGCAAAAAATAAGCATTTTCAAGCTTTTTTAGATCGTTGAAATCTTTCCCAAATAAACAAAAATTAAAAAGGGAAAAAAAAAAATTCGTCGTTTTATGCTTTTTTACGCGTTAAAACGAAATTTTAAAATAAAAGGGCTGTTTTGCTAAAAAAAAGCTTTTTTCAAGCTTTTAGATCGTTGAAATCGTTCAAATAGACGCAATATTAAAAAAAACGAATAATAAAAATTCGTCGTTTTATGCTGTTTTACGCGTTAAAACGCAGATTAAACTCAAAACGTGCTTTTTTGCTAAAATAAGCATTTTCAAGCATTTTAGATCGTTGAAATCGTTCAAATAAAGCAATAAATAAAAAGAATAATAAAATTCGTCGTTTTTATGCTTTTTTGCGTTAAAACGCAGATTAAAATCAAAACGTGCTGTTTTGCTAAAATAAACATTTTCAAAGCTTTTTTAAATCGTTGAAATCTTTCCCAAATGAAACAATATTAATAAAAAACAATTTAAAAAAAAAATTCGTGGTTTTTACTTTTTTACGCTTTAAAAACGCAGATTAAACCTCAAAACGTGCTTTTTTTGCTAAAATAAGCATTTTCAAGCATTTTAGACCCGGCCCGTTAAAATAAGGCAATATTAATAAAAAACGAATAATAAAAAATGTCGTCTTTTTTATGCTGTTTTGCGTTAAAATGCAGTTTAAAAACCAAAACTGCTGTTTTGCTAAAAAAAAAGCTTTTTTCAAGCTTTTTTAAGATCGTTGAAACCCTTTCCCAAATAGACGCAATAAAAAAAAAAAACGAATAATAAAAAATTTCGTGGGTTTTTTGTTTTCCGCTTTAAAAACGCAGAATAAACTCAAAACGTGCTGTTTTGCTAAAAAAAAAGCATTTTCAAGCTTTTTTAGATGGTTGAAATCGTTCAAATAGACGCAATATTAATAAAAGGGAATAATAAAAATTTCGTCGTTTTTATGCTTTTTTACGCGTTAAAACGCAGTTTAAAAAGCTCAAACGTGCTGTTTTGCTAAAAAAAAGCATTTTCAAGCATTTTAGATCGTTGAAATCGTTAAAAATAGAAGCAATATTAATAAAAACGAATAAAAAAATTTTTTCGTCATTTTTATGCTGTTTTACGCGTTAAAACGCAGATTAAAGCTCAAAACGTGCTGTTTTGTTTTAAAATAAGCATTTTCAAGCATTTTAGATCGTTGAAATCGTTCAAATAGAAGCAATATTAATAAAAACGAATAATAAAAATTCGTCGTTTTATGCTTTTTTACGCGTTAAAACGCAGTTTAAAAAGCTCAAAACGTGCTGTTTTCCTAAAATAAAAATTTTAAAGCATTTTAGACCCGTTGAAATCGTTCAAATAGACGCAATATTAATAAAAACGAATAAAAAAAAATTCGTCGCTTTTATGCTGTTTTACGCGTTAAAACGCAGATTAAAGCTAAAAACGTGCTGTTTTGCTAAAATAAGCATTTTCAAGCTTTTTAGATCGTTGAAATCTTTTAAATAAAAGCTTATTAAAAAAAAACGAATAATAAAAATTTTCGTCTTTTTTTATGCTGTTTTACGCTTTAAAAACGCCGTTAAACTCAAAACGTGCTTTTTTTTGCTAAAATAAGCTTTTTTCAAGCATTTTAAATCGTTGTCGTTTTAAATAGAAGCAATATTAATAAAAACGAATAAAAAAAATTCGTCTTTTTAAATGCTTTTTTTCCGCGTTAAAACGCAGTTAAACTCAAAACGTGCTTTTTTTGCTAAAATAAGCTTTTTCCCAAGTTTTAAGATCGTTGAAACCCGTTCAAATAGCCCAATATTAAAAAAACGAAATAAAAATTTCGCCCTTTTTTTATGCTTTTTTTACGTGTTAAAACGCAGAAAAAAAGCTCAAAACGTTTTCTGTTTTTGCTTCAAATCCAAAGATTTTAGATCGTTGAAATCGTTCAAATAGACGCAATAAAAAAAAAACGAATAAAAAAAATTTCGTCTTTTTTTATGCTGTTTTACGCGTTAAAGCGCAGTTTAAAAACTAAAAAGGTGCGGTTTTGCAAAAATAATCTTTTTAAAGCATTTTAGATCGTTAAATCGTTTAAATAGAAGCAATATTAATAAAAACGAATAAAAAAAATTTCGCCCGTTTTTTTGCTGTTTTGCGTTAAAACGTTTGATTAAACCCTCAAAACTTCTTTTTTTGTTTTAAAATAAAAATTTTCAACTTTTTTAGATCGTCGAAACCCCGTTTAAAAATAGACGCAATAGTAAAAAAAAACGAATAAAAAAAATTTCGTCTTTTTTTTATGCTTTTTTTACGCGTTAAAACGCAGTTTAAAAACTCAAAACGTGCTTTTTTGCTAAAATAAGCATTTTCAAGCAAAAATCGTTGAAATCTTTAAAAATAAAAAAAATTAATAAAAACAATAAAAAAAATTTCGTCGTTTTTTTTTCTTTTTGGGGGTTTAAAAACGCAGTTTAAAAAAGCTCAAAAACGTGCTTTTTTGCTAAAATAAGCATTTTCAAGCTTTTTAAATCGTTGAAATCTTTTTAAATAAACAATATTAAAAAAAAACGAATAAAAAAATTTTTTTTATGCTTTTTTACGCGTTAAAACGCAGTTTAAAAATAAAACGTGCTGTTTTGTAAAATAAGAAATTTTAAAGCGACGTCGTTGAAACCCGTTCAAAAAAAGACGCAATTTTAAATTAAAAACGAATAAAAAAACGCCGTTTTATGCTTTTTTACGCGTTAAAACGCAGAATAAAGCTCAAAAGGGCCTTTTTTTGCAAAAATAACTTTCAAGCATTTTAAGACCCGTTGAAATCGTTCAAATAAAAGCAATAATTAAAAAAAATAATAAAAATTCGTCGTTTTATGCTGTTTTACCTTAAAAACGAATTTAAAAACTCAAAACGTGCTGTTTTGCTAAAATAAGCATTTCCATGCATTTTAAAATCGTTAAAATGGGTTAAAAATAGACGCAATATTAATAAAAACGAAAAAAAAAAAAATCGTCGTTTTATGCTGTTTTCGCGTTAAAACGCAGATTAAAAGCTAAAAAAACGTGCTGTTTTCAAAATAAGCATTTTCAAGCATTTTAGATCGTTGAAATCGTTAAAAATAGACGCAATAAAAAAAAAAACGAATAATAAAAAT
>NW_027046922.1:10000-19154 GCF_025399875.1 Dalotia coriaria | reverse complement strand
GCTTGCTTTTGCATCCGTTAAAGAAACGTTAAAAGGGAAAAAAATGATTTTCGTTTTTAGGGCCTTTTAAACGGTTTAAAAAACGAATTGTTTAAAAAGGGGTGCTTTTTTGGGGTTAAAAAGCGCCGATGTCCGGGAAATGGGTTAAAATAGACGCAAATTAAAAAACAATTTAATTTTCCGTCGTTTTATCCCAAAGCACGCAAAAACGAAATTAAAAAACCGTTGTTTTCCCGCTTTTTTCGTTAAATGGCCCAAAACCACGGGCTTAAAAAAAACGAATAAAAATTTTCTTTTTGTTTTTAGGGTTTAAAACGCGTTTGGGCCCAAAACGTTTTTGTTGTAACTTTTTTGTTTTTTTAGACGTTAAAATGTTCAACAGAAGAATTTTTAGAAAACGAATAATAAAAATTGATCAAAAAATGTTTTAAAAAATGTTTATTTTGGAAAAAACAGCACGTTTTGAGTTTTAATCGGGCTTTTTAACGCGTAAAACAGCAAAAAAACGACGAATTTTTATTTTTCCCGTTTTAAATATTCCCGCTTTTTTGAACGTTTTCCCCAAACGATCTAAAATGTTTAAAAAATGCTTTATTTTAGCAAAACAGCACGTTTTATTTAATCTGCGTTTTAACGCGTAAAATCCCAAAAAAAAACGACGAATTTTTTTATTCTTTTTTTGTTAATATTGCGTCTTTTTTGAACGATTTAAAACGATCTAAAAATGCTTAAAAAATGCTTTTTTTTAAAAGAAAAAACAGAAGTTTTGTTTTTTAAATTTCTGGTTTTAACGGGGTAAAACAGCAAAAAAAACGACAAATTTTTTTATTATTCTTTTTTATTAATATTGCTTCTATTTGAACGATTTCAACGATCAAAAATGTTGAAAATGCTTTTTTTTTTAGCAAAACAGCAAGTTTTGAGTTTTTTTCCCCGCTTTTTAAGGGTAAAACAGCATAAAGTCGACGAAATTTTTATTATTCGTTTTTTTTAAATTTGCGTCTTTTTTGAATTTTTTCAACGATCAAAAAATGCTTGAAAATTTTATTTTAGCAGCGGGTTCCTTTGAGCTTTAATCTGCGTTTTAACGCGTTTAAAAACAACATAAAAATGACGAATTTTTTTTAAATTCGTTTTTTTTAAATATTGCGTCTATTTGCACGATTTCAACGATCTAAAATGCTTGAAAATGCTTATTTTAGCAAAACAGCACGTTTGAGTTTCTTTAATCTGTGTTTTAACACGTAAAACAGCATAAAAATGACGAATTTTTTATTATTCGTTTTTATTAATATTGCTTCTATTTAAACGATTTTCAACGATCTAAAAATGCTTGAAAATGCTATTTTAGCAAAACAGCAATGCTTTGAGCTTAATCTGCATTTTAACGCGTAAAACAGCATAAAAACGACGAATTTTTATTATCTGTTTTACAATATTGCGTCTATTTGAACGATTTCAACGATCTAAAAATGCTTGAAAAATGCTTATTTTAGCAGCTTTAATCTGCGTTTTAACGCGTAAAAACAGCATAAAACGACAAATTATTATCTGTTTTTATTAATATTGCTTCTATTTGAACGATTTCAACGATCTAAAATGCTTGAAAATGTTTATTTTAGCAAAACAGCACGTTTTGAGTTATTCTGCGTTTTAACGCAAAACAGCATAAAACGACAAAAATTTTTATTATTTGTTTTTATTAATATTGCGCCTATTTCCAAATGATCTAAAATGCTTGAAAATGCTTATTTTAGCAAAACAGCGCGTTTTGAGTTTTAATCTGCGTTTTACGCGTAAAACAGCATAAAACGACGAATTTTTATTCGTTATTTATTAGCTGCGTCTATTTGAACGATTTCGACGATCTAAAAATGCTTGAAAATGCTTATTTTAGCAAAAACAAGACGTTTTGAGTTTTAATCTGGCGTTTTAACGCGTAAAACAGCATAAAACGACGAATTTTTTATTACTCCGTTTTTATTAATATTGCTTCTATTTGAACGTGATTTCAACGATCTAAAAATGCTTGAAAATGCTTATTTTAGCAAAAGCACGTTTTGAGCTTTAATCTGCGTTTTAACGCGTAAAACAGCATAATAAACGTGACGAATTTTTATTATTCGTTTTTATTAATATGCCTCTATCGAACGATTTCAACGATCTAAAATGCTTGAAAATGCTTATTTTAGCGCAAAACAGCACGTTTTGAGCTTTTTAATCTGCGTTTTAACGCGTAAAAACAGCATAAAAACGACGAATTTTATTATTCGTTTTTATTAATATTGCTTCTATCGGAACGATTTCAACGGATCTAAAATGCTTGAAAATGCTTATTTTAGCAAAACAGCACGTTTTGAGCTTTATTCTGCGTTTTAACGCGTAAACAGCATGTCGACGAAATTTCTGCTATTCGTTTTGCCATTATTGCGTCTATTTGAACGATTTCAACGATTCAAAATGCTTGAAAAATTCTTATTTTAGCAAAACAGTACGTTTTGAGCATTAATCTGCGTTTTAGCGCTTAAACCAAACATAAAAATGACGAATTTTTTATTATTCGTTTTTATTAATATTGCTTCTATTTAAACGATTTCAACGATCTAAAATGCTTGAAAATGCTTATTTTAGCAAAAACAATTACGTTTTGAGCTTTAATCTGCGTTTTAACGCGTAAAACAGCATAAAACGACGAAATTTTATTATTCGTTTTATTAATATTGCCGTATTTGAACGATTTCAACGATAAAAATGCTTGAAAATGCTTATTTTGGCAAAAACCGCACGTTTTGAGCTTTAATCTGCGTTTAACGCGTAAAACAGCACATAAAAACGACGAATTTTTATTATTCGTTTTTTATTAATATTGCTTCTGTTTGAACGATTTCAACGATCTAAAGTGCATGAAAATGCTAATTTTGTGCTAAAACAGCACGATTTGAGCCACCTGCGTTTTAACGCGTAAAACAGCATAAAAACGACGAAATTTTTATTATTCGTTTTTATTAATATTGCGTCTATTTGAACGATTTCAACGATTCAAAATGCTTGAAAATGCTTATTTTAGCAAAACAGCACGTTTTGAGCTTTATTCTGCGTTTTAACACGTAAACAGCATAAAAAACGACGAAATTTTTATTATTCGTTTTTATTTTTATTGGTACTATTTGAACAATTTCAACGATCTAAAATGCATGAAAATGCTTATTTTAGCAAAACAGCACGATTTGAGCTTTAATCTGCGTTTTAACGCGCAAAACAGCATAAAAACGACGAAATTTTTATTATTCGTTTTTTATTAATATTGCGTCTATTTGAACGATTTCCAACGATCTAAAATGCTTGAAAATGCTTATTTTAGCAAAAAAAACAGCACGTTTTGAGCTAATCTGCGTTTTAACGCGTAAAACAGCATAAAAAATGACGAATTTTTATTATTCGTTTTTTATTAATATTGCTTCTATTTGAACGATTTCAACGATCTAAAAATGCTTGAAAATGCTTATTTTTAGCAAAAACAGCAGTTTTGAGCTTTAATCTGCGTTTTAACGCGAAAACAGCATAAAACGACGAATTTTTATTATTCGTTTTTATTAATATTGCGTCTATTTGAACGATTTCAACGATTCAAAATGCTTGAAAATGCTTATTTTAGCAAAACAGCACGTTTTAGTTTTAATCTGCGTTTTAACGCGTAAAACAGCATAAAACGACGAATTTTTATTATTCGTTTTGCCATTATTGCTTCTATTTGAACGATTTCAACGATCTAAAATGCTTGAAAAATGCTATTTGAAAGAAAATGTTAATGTTTTGAGCTTTCATTCTGCGTTTTAACGCGTAAAAACAGCATAAAAAACGACAAAATTTTTATTATTTGTTTTTTATTAATATTGCGCCTATTTGAACGATTTCAATGATCTAAAACGCTTGAAAATGCTTATTTTAAAGCAAAACAGCGCGTTTGAGCTTTAATCTGCGTTTTTCGCGTAAAACAGCACATGTAAAAAACGACGAATTTTTTATTATTCGTTATTTATTAATATTGCGTCTATTTGAACGATTTCCAACGATCTAAAAATGCTTGAAAATGCTTATTTTAGCAAACAAGACGTTTGAGCTTTAATCTGCGTTTTAACGCGTAAACAGCATAAAACGACGAATTTTTATTATTCGTTTTATTAATATTGTTTATTTTGTTCAGATTTTAACGATCTAAAATGCTTGAAAATGCTTATTTTAGCAAAACAGCACGTTTTGAGCTTTAATCTGCGTTTTAACGCGTAAAACAAAGCATAAAACGACGAATTTTTATTATTCGTTTTTATCAATATTGCGTCTATTTGAACGATTTCAACGATCTAAATGCTTGAAAATGCTTTACGAAGCAAAACAGCACGTTTTGACCTTTTAATCTGCGTTTAACGCGCAAACAGCATAAAACGACGAATTTTTATTATCTGTTTTTATTACTATTGCGTCTGTTTGAACATTTCAACGATCTAAAATGCTTGAAAATGCTTATTTTAGCAAAACAGCACGTTTTGATCTTTTAATCTGCGTTTAACGCGTTAGCATAAAAAAATCACGAATTTTTATTATTCGTTTTTATTAATATTGCTTCTATTTGGAACGATTTCAACGTTTTAAAATGCTTCGAAAATGCTTATTTTAGCAAAATGAAAGCACGATTTGAGCGACCTGCGTTTTTAACCGTAAACAGCATAAAAAACGACGAAATTTTACATTCGTTTTTATTAATATTGCGTCTATTTGAACGATTTCAACGATCTAAAATGTTTGAAAATGCTTATTTTAGCAAACAGCACGTTTTGAAAGCTTTACCCGCGTTTAACGCGTAAAACAGCATAAACGACGAATTTTTATTATTCGTTATTTATTAATATTGTTTCTATTTGAACGATTTCAACGATTCAAAAATGCTTGAAATGCCATTTTAAATATAACAGCACGTTTTGAGCTTTAATCTGCGTTTTAACTGTAAAACAGCATAAAACGACGAATTTTATTATCGTTTTTTTATTCATATTGCTTCTATTTGAACGATTTCAACGATCTAAAATGCTTGAAAATGCTTATTTTAAAGCAAAACAGCACGTTTTGAGTTTTAATCTGCGTTTTAACGCGTAAAAACAGCATAAAACGACGAATTTTTATTATTCGTTTTATTAATATTGCGTCTATTTGAACGATTTCAACGATCTAAAATGCTTGCCGGTTTTAGCAAAACAGCACGTTTTGGAGCTTAATCTGCGTTTTAACGCGTAAAACAGCATAAAAACGACAAATTTTTTATTATTCGTTTTTATTAATATTGCTTCTATTTTGAACGATTTCTAACGATCTAAAATGCTTGAAAATGCTTATTTTAGCAAAACAGCGTTTTGAGTTTAATCTGCGTTTTAACGCGTAAAACAGCATGTTCACTTTTATTATTTGTTTTTATTAATATTGCGTCTATTTGAACGATTTCAACGATCTAAAATGCTGAAAACGCTGCCTTTGCAAAATGTTAATGTTTTGAGCTTTATTCTGCGTTTTAACGCGCAAAACAGCATGCAAAAACGACGAAATTTTTATTATTCGTTTTTATTAATATTGCGTCTATTTGAACGATTTCCAACGATCTTAAAATGCTTGAAAATGCTTATTTTGCTAAAAACAGCACGTTTTGAGCTTTTAATCTCGCGTTTT
Source organism: Dalotia coriaria (assembly GCF_025399875.1). Taxonomy (NCBI): domain Eukaryota; kingdom Metazoa; phylum Arthropoda; class Insecta; order Coleoptera; family Staphylinidae; genus Dalotia; species Dalotia coriaria. The sequence continues at coordinate 13,439 of NW_027046922.1, read as the reverse complement.
AACGCGTAAACAAAGCATAAAACGACGAATTTTTTATTATTCGTTTTGTTAATATTGCGTCTATTCGAACGATTTCAACGATCTAAAATGCTTGAAAATGCTTTTATTTTAGCAAAAAGCACGTTTTGAGTTTTAATCTGCGTTTTAACGCGTAAAACAGCATAAAACGACGAATTTTTATTATCGTTTTTATTAATATTGCCGTATTTGAACGATTTCAACGATCAAAAATGCTTAAAATGCTTATTTTAGCAAAAACAAAAGCATCGTTTTGAGCTTACCGCGTTTTAACGCGTAAAACAGCATAAAGTCGACGAAATTTCTTATTCGTTTTTATTAATATTGCGTCTATTTGAACGATTTCAACGATCTAAAATGCTTGAAAATTCTTATTTTAGCAAAGCAGTACCTTTGAGCTTTTACCCGCGTTTTAACGCGCTTAAACAACATAAAATGACGGTTTCGGTTATTCGTTTTTATTAATATTGCTCTATTTAAACGATTTCAATGATCTAAAATGCTGAAATGCTTATTTTAGCAAACACCACGTTTTGAGTTAATCTGCGTTTAACGCGTAAAACAGCATAAAAACGACGAAATTTTATTATTCGTTTTTATTAATATTGCTTCTTATTTCTGAACGATTTCAACGATCTAAAATGCTTGAAAATGCTTATTTTAGCAAAACAAAGCACGTTTTTGAGCTTTTAATCTGCGTTTAACGCGCGTAAAACAGCATAAAACGACGAATTTTTTGCCATTCGTTTTTATTAATATTGCGTCTATTTGAACGATTTCAACGATTCAAAAATGCCTGGAAAATGCTTATTTTAGCAAAACAGCACGTTTTGAGCTTTTAATCAGCGTTTTAACGCAAAACAACAGCATAAAAACGACGAAATTTTTATTATTCGTTTTTATTAATATTGCGTCTATTTGCATCGATTTCAAATCGATCTAAAATGCTTGAAAATGCTGGTTTTAGCAAAACAGCACGTTTTGAGCTTTAATCTGTTTTAACACGTAAAACGTTACAAAACGACGAATTTTTTATTATTCGTTTTTTATTAATATTGTTTATTTGGAACGATTTCCAACGATCTAAAATGCTTGAAAATGCCATTTTTAAAGCAAAACAGCACGTTTTGAGTTTTAATTCGCGTTTTAACGCGTAAACAGCATAAAAACGACGAATTTATTATTCGTTTTTGTATTAATATTGCGTCTATTTGAACGATTTCAACGATCTAAAATGCTTGAAAATGCTTATTTTGCGCGTCAGCACGTTTTTGAGCTTTAATCTGCGTTTTAAACGTAAACAGGTACAAAACCCACAAATTTTTATTATTCGCTTGCATATTTATTGTTTATTTAAACGATTTCAACGATCTAAAATGCTTGAAAATGCTTATTTTAGCAAAAACAGCACGTTTTGAGCTTTATTCTGTGTTTTAACGCGTAAAACAGCATAAAAATCGACAAAAATTTTATTATTTGTTTTTATTAATATTGCCTATTTCAACGATCTAAAATGCTTGAAAATGCTTATTTTAGCAAAAACAGCGCGTTTTGAGTTTAATCTGCGTTTTACGCGTAAAACAGCATAAAAACGACGAATTTTTTATTATTCGTTATTTATTAATATTGCAGTCTTATTTGAAACCGATTTCGACGATCTAAAATGCTTGAAAATGCTTATTTTGCTAAAAAACAAGACGTTTTGAGTTTTAATCTGCGTTTTAACGCGTAAAACAGCATAAAAACGACGAATTTTATTATTCGTTTTTTATTAATATTGCTTCTATTTGAACGATTTCAACGATCTAAAAATGCTTTGAAAATGCTATTTTAGCAAAACAGCACGTTTTGAGCTTTAATCTGCGTTTTAACGCGTAAACAGCATAATAACGACGAATTTTTATTATTCGTTTTTATTAATATTGCCTCTATTTGAACGTGATCAACGACTAAAATGCTTTGAAAATGCTTATTTTGCCGTTTTGAGCTTTTAATCTGCGTTTTAACGCGTAAAACAGCATAAAACGACGAATTTTTTGTATTATTCGTTTTTATTAATATTGCTTCTATTTGAACGATTTCAACGATCTAAAATGTTTGAATGCTTATTTTAGCAAAACAGCACGTTTTGAGTTTTCATTCTGCGTTTTCAACGCGTGTCGTACGCAAAGCTCACGGTTATTCGTTTTATTGAAAACATTGCGGCTCATTTGAACGATTTCCAACGATCTAAAATGCTTGAAAATTCTTATTTTAGCAAACAGTACGTTTTGAGCATTAATCTGCGGCTTTAACGCGCTTAAACAAATATAAAATGACGGTTTTTTTATTATTCGTTTTATTAATATTGCTTCATTTAAACGATTTCACCGATCTAAAATGCTTGAAAATGCTTATTTTGTGCAAACACCACGTTTTGAGCTTTAATCTGCTTAAACGCGTAAAACAGCATAAAAACGACGAAATTTTTATTATTCGTTTTTATTAATATTGCTTCTATTTGAACGATTTCAACGATATAAAAATGCTTGGAAAATGCTTATTTTGGCAAAACGCAAATGTTTTGAGCTTTAATCTGCGTTTTTGTGCGTAAAACAGCATAAAACGACGCAGTTCTTATTATTCGTTTTTATTACATTGTTTCTGTTTGTTCATCAACGATCTAGTGCATGGAAAATGCTACCCCAGCAAACAGCACGACGAGCTTATTTCGCGTTTTAACGCGTAAACAGCATAAAACGATAAAATTTTTATTATTCGTTTTTATTACTATTGCGTCTATTTAAACGATTTCAACGATCTAAAATGCTTGAAAATGCTATTTTAAAGCAAACAGCATCGTTTTGAGCTTTATTCTGCGTTTTAACACGTAAAACAGCATAAAACGACGAAATTTTTATTATTCGTTTTTATTTTTATTGCGTCTATTTGAACAATTCCCCCAACGATCTAAAATGTATGAAAAATGCTTATTTTAGCAAAACAGTTAATGATTTGAGCTTTAATCTGCGTTTTAACGCGTAAAACAGCATAAAAACGACGAAATTTTATTATCTGTTTTATTAATATTGCGTCTATTTGAACCATTTCCAACGATCTAAAATGCTTGAAAATGCGTTTATTCAGCAAAACATAATGTTTTGAGTTTAATCTGCGTTTAACAAGTAAACAGCATAAAATGACGAATTTTTTATTATTCGATTTTTTATTAATATTGCTTCTATTTGAACGATTTCAAACGATCTAAAATGCTGAAAATGCTTATTTTAGCAAAACAGCAAAGTTTTGAGCTTTAATCTGTTTAACGCGAAAAACAGCATAAAAAAACGACGAATCTTTTATTATTCGTTATTTATTAATATTGCGTCTATTTGAACGATTTCAACGATCTAAATTTGAAAATGCTTATTTTAGCAAACAA
>NW_027046922.1:0-5000 GCF_025399875.1 Dalotia coriaria | reverse complement strand
TTTTCCAAAAAAAAAAAAAATTTTTTTTTTTTTTAAAAAAATTTTTTTTTTGGTTTTAAAAAAAAGCTTAAAAAGGTTTTTTTTTAAAAATTTTTTTTTTTTTTTTTTAAAAAAAAAAAAAATTTAAAATTTTTTTTTTTGGGGAAAAAATTTTTTTTTTCCGTTTTAAAAAAAATTTTAAAAAAGTTTTTTTTTTTTTTTTTTTTTTTAAAACCAAAACCAAAAAAAAATTTTTTTTTTTTTTAAAAATTTTTTGGTTTTTTCCGTTTTAAGGGAAAAAGAAAAAAAAAACCGTTTTTTTTAAAACCCTTTTTTTTTTTTTTTTTTTTAAAAAAAAAAAAAAAATTTTTTTTTTTTTTTAAAAAAATTTTTTTTTGGTTTTAAAAAAAAGCTTGAAAAAAAAAAAAATTTTTTTTTTAAAATTTTTTTTTAAAAAAAACCCCAAAAATTTTTAAAATTTTTTTTTTAAAAAACCCCTTTTTTTTTTCCCTTTTTTTAAAAATTTAAAAAGCAAAAAAAAAAAATTTTTTTTTTTAAAAAATTTGCTTTTTTGGAAAAAAAAAACAAAAAAAAAATTTTTTTTTAAAAAATTTTTTTTTTTTAAATTTTTTTTTGGGAAAAAAAAAAAATTTTTTTTTTTTTAAATTTTTTTTGGGGAAAAAAAAAAAAAGGGGGTTTTTTTTTTTTAAAAAATTTTTTTTTAAGGGTTTTCCCCGTAAAAAAAAACCAAAAAATTTTTTTTTTTTTTTAAAAAAACCCGTTTACTTAAAATGCTTAAAAGTTTAAGCAAAACAGATTTTTTTAAGCGTTTTTTAACGTAAAAACAAAAAAAAATTTTTTAACGTTTTTAATTCGCTTTTAAGGGTTTTAACATCAAAAGGGAAAAATTTATTTTGAAAAAAATTTTTTTTTAACGTTTCCGTAAAAAAAAAAAGTTTTTTTTCCCTTTTTTTAATTGGTTTTTTAACGTTTTAAAACAAAATTTTTTTTAAAATTTTTTTGTTTTCCCCAAAAAAAAAAAATTTTGAGTTTAATCTGCTTTTTAACGCGAAAAAATAAAACGACGAATTTTTTTATCTTTTTTAAATTTTTTTAAATTTTAACTTAAAAACTAAAATTTATTTTAAAAAACAATTTTTGAGTTTTTCCCGGTTTTAACGCGAAAAGCAAAAAACGAATTTTTATTATTCGTTTTTATTAATATTGCTTCTATTTAAACGATTTACAAGATTTAAAATGCTTGAATAATGTTATTTTAAAAATACGTTTTGAGCTTTAACTCTATAACGCGTAAATTATGCATAAAACGACAAATTTTTATTATTCGCTTTTATTATTGCGTCTATTTGAACGATTTCAAATATAAAATGCTTGAAAATGCTTATTATTTAGCAAAACAGCACGTTTTGAGCTTTAATCTGCGTTTTAACGCTAAAACGCAAACGACGAAATTTTATTATTCGTTTTATGTAAGATTGTTTCTATTTGAACGATTTCAACGATTAAATGCTTGAAAATGCTTATTTTAGCAAAACAGCACGTTTTGAGTTTTAATCTGCGTTTAACGGAAAACATATCAAAACGACGAATTTTTTATTATTTGTTTTATTAATATTGCTTTATTTGAACGATTTCAACGATCTAAAATGCTGAAAATTTTTTTAGCAAACAGCAATTTTGGCTTTAATCTGCGTTTTAAGCGAAAACAGCATAAAAACGACGTTTTTATTATTCGTTTTTATTTTTGCTTCTATTTGAACGATTTCAACGATCTAAAATGCTTGAAAATGCTTATTTTAGCAGAACAGCACGTTTTGAGTTTTAATCTGCGTTTTAACGCGTAAAACAGCATAAAAACGACGAATTTTTTATTATTCGTTTTTATTAATATAGCGTCTATTTGAACGATTTCGACGATCTAAAATGCTTGAAAATGCTTATTTTAAAGCAAAACAGCACGTTTTGAGCTTTTATTCAGCGTTTTAACGCGTAAAACAGCATAAAACGACGAAATTTTTATTATTCTTTTTTTATTAATATTGCGTCTATTTGAACGATTTCAACGATCTAAAATGCTTGAAAATGCTTATTTTAGAAAAACAGCACGTTTTGAGTTTTAATCTGCGTTTTAATGCGTAAAACAGCATAAAACGACGAATTTTTATTATTCGTTTTTATTAATATTGCTTCTATTTGAAACGATTTCAACGATCAAAAAATGCCTGAAAATGATTATTTTAGCAAAACAGCACGTTTTGAGCTTTAATCTGCGTTTTAACGCGTAAAGCAGCATAAAAACGACGAAATTTTTATTATTCGTTTTTATTAATATTTCGTCTATTTGAACGATTTCGACGATTTAAAATGCTTGAAAATGCTTATTTTAGCAAAACAGCACGTTTTGAGCTTTAATCTGCGTTTTAACGCGTAAAACAGCATAAAAACGACGAAATTTTATTATTCGTTTTTATTTTATGCGCTATTTGAACGATTTCAACGATCTAAAATGCTTGAAAATGCTTATTTTAGCAAAACAGCACGTTTTGAGCTTTTATTCTGCGTTTTAACGCGTAAAACAGCATAAAAACGACGAAATTTTTATTATTCGTTTTTATTAATATTGCATCTATTTGAACGATTTCAACGATCTAAAATGCTTGAAAATGCTTATTTTAGCAAAACAGCACGTTTTGAGCTTTTTCTGCGTTTTAACGCGAAAAACAGCATAAAATGACGAATTTTTATTATTCGTTTTTATTAATATTGCTTCTATTTAAAACGATTTCAACGATCTAAAATGCTTTAAAATGCTTATTTTAGCAAAACAGCACGTTTTGAGCTTTAATCTGCGTTTTAACGCGTAAAACAGCATAAAAACGACGAAATTTTTATTATCGTTTTTTTTTTTATTGCGTCTATTTGGACGATTTCAACGATCTAAAATGCTTGAAAATGTTTATTTTAGCAAAACAGCACGTTTTGAGCTTTAATCTGCGTTTTAACGCGTAAAACAGCATAAAACGACGAAATTTTATTATTCTTTTTTATTAATATTGCGTCTATTTGAACGATTTCAACGATAAAAAATGCTTGAAAACGCTTATTTTAGAAAAAACAGCACGTTTTGAGCTTTATTCTGCCTTTAACGCGTAAAAACAGCATAAAAACGACGAAATTTTTATTATTCGTTTTTATTTTATTGCGCCTATTTGAACGATTTCAACGATCTAAAATGCTTTGAAAATGCTTATTTTAGCAAAACAGCACGTTTTGAGCTTTTAATCTGCGTTTTAACCGCGTAAAACAGCATAAAAACGACGATTTTTTTATTATTTCGTTTTTATTAATATTGCTTCTATTTTGAACGATTTCAACGATCTAAAATGCTTTGAAAATGCTTATTTTAGCAAAACAGCACGTTTTGAGTTTTAATCTGCGTTTTAACGCGTAAAACAGCATAAAAACGACGAAATTTTTATTATTCGTTTTAATAATATGCGACTATTTGAACGATTTCAACGATCTAAAATGCTTGAAAATGCTTTATTTTAGCAAAACAGCACGTTTTGAGTTTTAATCTGCGTTTTAACGCGTAAAACAGCATAAAAACGACGAATTTTTTTATTATTCGTTTTTATTAATATTGTTCTATTTGAATGATTTAAACGATCTAAAATGCTTGAAAATGCTTATTTTAGCAAAAACAGCACATTTTGAGCTTTTAATCTGCGTTTTAACGCGTAAAACAGCATAAAACGACGAATTTTTATTATTCGTTTTTTATTAATATTGCTTCTATTTAAACGATTTCAACGATCTAAATTGCTTTGAAAATGCTTATTTTAGCAAAACAGCACGTTTTGAGCTCTAATCTGCGTTTTAACGCGTAAAACAGCATTAAAAACGACGAATTTTTTATTATTCGTTTTTATTAATATTGCGTCTATTTGAACGATTTCCAACGATCTAAAATGCTTGAAAATGTTTTTATTTTAGCAAAACAGCACGTTTTGAGCTTTAATCTGCGTTTTAAGGCGTAAAACAGCATAAAACGACGAATTTTTTATTATTCGTTTTTATTAATATTGCTTCTATTTGAACGATTTCAACGATCTAAAATGCTTGAAAATGCTTATTTTAGCAAAATGCACGTGTTGAGCTTTATTCTGCGTTTTAACGCGTAAAACAGCATAAAATCGACGAAATTTTATATTCGTTTTTATTAATATTGCGTCTATTTGAACGATTTCAACGATCAAAAATGCTTGAAAATTTTTTATTTTAGAAAAACAGCACTTTTTGGGCTTTAATCTGCGTTTTAACGCGTAAAACAGCATAAAAAACGTTTTTTTATTATTCGTTTTATTAATATTGTTCTATTTGAACGATTTCAACGACTAAAATGCTTGAAAATGCTCATTTTAGCAAAACAGCACGTTTTTTTTTTTAATCTGCGTTTTAACGCAAAACAGCAAAAAACGACGAAATTTTTTTTTCTTTTTTTTTAATATTGCCTTTTGAACGATTTCAACGATCTAAAATGCTTAAAAAAATGTTATTTTAGAAAAACAGCACGTTTTGATTTTTTATTCGCGTTTTAACGCGAAAAAAGTAAAAACGACAAAATTTTTTTATTATTCGTTTTTATTTTTTGCGTCTTTTTGAAATTTCAACGATCAAAATGCTTGGGGTTTTATTTTAGCAAAACAGCACGTTTTGAGTTTTTAACTGCGTTTTAACCCAAAACAGCATAAAAACGACAAATTTTTTATTACTTTTTTATTAATATTGCTTCTATTTGAACGATTTCAACGATCTAAAATGCTTGAAAATGTTTACTTTAGCAAAACAGACTTTTTTGATTTTTAATCGCGTTTTAACGCGTAAAACAGCAAAAAAACGACGAAATTTTTATTATTCTTTTTTTATTTTATTGCGTTTTTTAAACGATTTCAACGATCAAAATGTTTTGAAAATGCATTTTAGCAAAACAGCACGTT
>NW_027046921.1:0-19160 GCF_025399875.1 Dalotia coriaria | reverse complement strand
AACCGTTTTATTTTAATTGCGTTTTAACCTTTTAAAACCTAAAAGGAAATTTTTATTTTCGAAAAAGTTTATTTAATGTTTCCCAAACAAAAAAAAAAAAAAAGGTTTTTTAAAAAAACGGTTTTATTAATTGCTTTTAACCAAAACAGCATAAAAAAAATTTTTTTAATTTTTTTTTTTTTTTTTTAAGTTTAACGCTAAAAGCTTAAAAGCTTTTTTAAAAAAATTTTTGGTTTTTAATAAAGGGTTTTAAGGGAAAAAAAAGCAAAAAAAAATTTTTTAACCCTTTTTTAAAATTTTTCTTTTAACGAAAACGTTTAAAGTTAAAATTTTTTTTTGAAAAAATTTTTATTTAAATTTGGTTTTAACGCTAAAAAAAAAAAATTTTTAACGTTTTTTTTAAATTTTTGCTTTTAAAAATTTAACGTTTAAAAGCAAAAATTTATTTTAAAAAACGCCTTTTGGCCCGGTTTTAACGCTAAAAAGCAAAAAAACCAAATTTTTAAAACCCTTTTTTTTTTTTTATTGCGTTTTTTAACGAAACGATAAAAGCGAAATTTATTTTAAAAAAACTTTTGTTTTTTTTAATTGTTTTTAAGGCCAAAAAAAAAAATTTTTTTTTTTTCGTTTTTTTAAATTTTTTAAAACGTTTTTTTAAAATGTTTTTAAAATTTTTTTAAACCACATCTTTTTTTTTAATTGCTTTTAAGCAAAAAAAAAAAACGTTTTTTTTTTTCGTTTTTAAAATTTTTTAGAATTTTTTTCCGTTAAAAAATTTAAAAATGCTTTTTTTAAAAAAAAACCTTTTTTTAAAAGCTGAACCCGTTTAAAAACCGTAAAACCCAAAAAAAAAGCAAATTTTTAACGTTTTTATTATTTTTTATTTGCATTTAACGAAAAATTTTAAAATGTTTTTTGAAAAACCCCTTTTTTAGCAATTGGTTTTAACGCGTAAAACGAAAAAAAAAAAAAAATTTTTATTTTCGTTTTTTTTAAATATTGTTTATTTGAATGATTTCAACGATCTAAAATTTTAAAAATGCAAAAAAAAAATTTTTATTTTGGTTTTAAGCAAAAAGCATAAAAACGAATTTTTTTATTATTCGTTTTTTTTAAAATTTGCTCATTTGAACGATTTCAACGATCTAAAACTTAAAATGCTTTTTTTTCAAAACAGCACGTTTTGAGCTTTAACCCTTTTAAAAAACAGCAAAAAAAACGACGAAATTTTATTATTCTTTTTTTATTAATTTTTTCTTTTAAGATTTCAACGATCTAAAATTTTTGATTTTAAAAAAAAGGGTTTTAATCTTTTTTAAACGCGTAAAACAGCAAAAAAACGACAAATTTTTTATTATTCGTTTTTTTTAAATTTTTTCTATTTTAACGATTTAAAAAAATGCTTGAAAAGATTTTAGCAAAAAAACCTTTTGGTTTAAGCGTTTTAACGCGAAAACAAAAAAAAAATTTTATTATTCGTTTTTATTTTATTGCGTCTATTTGAACGATTTCAACGATCTAAAATGCTTGAAAATGCTTATTTTAGCAAAACAGCACGTTTTGAGTTTTAATCTGCGTTTTAACGCGTAAAACAGCATGTAAAAAACGACGAATTTTTATTATTCGTTTTTATTAATATTGCTTCTCATTTGAACGATTTCTACGATCTAAAATGCTTGAAAATGCTTTTTATTTTAGCAAAACAGCACGTTTTGAGCTTTTAATCTGCGTTTTAACGCGTAAAAACAGCATAAAAACGACGAAATTTTTTATTTTTCGTTTTTATTAATATTGCTTCTATTTTGAATGGATTTCAACGATCTAAAATGCTTGAAAATGCTTATTTTGTGCAAAACAGCACGTTTTGAGCTGTAACTGCGTTTTAACGCGTAAAACAGCATAAAACGCACTAATTTTTACTATCTGTTTTTAATAATATTGCGTCTATATTTGAACGATTTCAACGATCTAAAATGCTTGAACCGCTTATTTTAGCAAAACAGCACGTTTTGAGCTTTAATCAGCGTTTAACGCGAAAACAGCAGCATAAAAAACGACGAAATTTTGTATTATTCGTTTTTATTAATATTGCGTCTATTTGAACGATTTCAACGATCTAAAATGCTTGAAAAATGCTTTATTTTAGCAAAACAGCACGTTTTGAGCTTTAATCTGCGTTTTAACGCGTAAAACAGCATAAAAACGACGAATTTTTATTATTCGTTTTTATTAATATTGCTTCTATTTGAACGATTTCAATAATCTAAAATGCTTTGAAAATGCTTATTTTCAAAACAGCACGTTTTGAGCTTTAATCTGCGTTTTAACGCGTAAACAGCATAAAACGACAAATTTTTATTATTCGTTTTTATTAATATTGCTTCTATTTGAACGATTTCAACGATCTAAAATGCTTGAAAATGCTTATTTTAGCAAAACAGCACGTTTTGAACTTTAATCTGCGTTTTAACGCGTAAAACAGCATAAAATGACGAAATTTTTATTATTCGTTTTTATTAATATTATGTCTATTTGAACGATTTCAACGATCTAAAATGCTTGGTGCTTATTTTAGCAAAACAGCACGTTTTGAGCTTTTTAATCTGCGTTTTAACGGGCGTAAAATGGTGCATAAAACGACGAATTTTTTATTATTCGTTTTTTATTAATATTGTTTCTATATGAACGATTTCAACGATCTAAATTGAAAATGCTTATTTTAAAGCAAAACAGCACGTTTTGAGTTTTAATCTGCGTTTTAACGCGTAAAATGTTAGCTAAAAAACGACGAATTTTTGCCATTCGTTTTTATTAATATTGCTTCTATATGAACGATTTCCAACGATCTAAAATGCTGAAAATGCTTATTTTGAAGCAAACAGCACGTTTTGAGCTTTAATCTGCGTTTTAACGCGTAAAACAGCATAAAAACGACGAAATTTTTATTATTCGTTTTTATTTTATTGCGTCTATTTGAACGCTTTCAACGATCTAAAAATGCTTGAAAATGCTTATTTTGGCAAAACAGCAATATTTTTGAGTTTTATTCTGCGCGTTTTAACGCAAAACAGCATAAAAACGACGAAATTTTTATTATTCGTTTTTATTACTATTGCGTCTATTTGAACGATTTCAACGATCTAAATGCTTGAAAATGCTTATTTTAGCAAAACAGCACGTTTTGAGCTTTAATCTGCGTTTTAACGCGCGGAAAAACAGCATAAAAAAAACGACGAAATCTTTTATCATTCGTTTTTTATTAATATTGCTTCTATTTGGAACGATTTCAACGATCTAAAAAATGCTTGAAAATGCTTATCGGTAGCAAAACAGCACGTTTTGAGCTTTAATCTGCGTTTTAACGCGTAAAAACAAAAACGACAAAATTTTTATTTTTCTTTTTTTATTAATATTGCTTCTATTTGAAGATTTCAACATCTAAAATGTTAAAAAATGCTTTTTTTTGCAAAACAGCACGTTTTGAGTTAATCTGCGTTTTAAGGGAAAACAAAAAAACGACAATTTTTTTTCGTTTTTATTTTTTCTATTTGAACGATTTCAACATCTAAAATGCTTGAAATGCTTATTTTAGCAAACAGCAGTTTTGACTTTAATCGCGTTTTAACGCGTAAAAAGAAAAAAAGACGAAATTTTTATTATTCGTTTTATTAATATTGCGTCTATTTGAAGGGGATTTCAACGATCTAAAATGTTAAAATGCTTATTTAGCAAAAAGCAGTTTTGAGCTTTAATCTGCTTTTTAACGCGTAAAACAGCATCGACGAATTTTTTTTTCTTTTTTATTAATATTGCTTCATTTGAAGATTTAAATTAAAATTTTAAAAAGTTAGAAAAACAGCACTTTTTGATTTTAATCTGCGTTTTAACGCGAAAACAGATAAAACAAAAAAATTTTTTTTATTATTCGTTTTTATTAATATTGTTTCTATTTGAACGTTTTAACGATCTAAAATGCTTAAAATGTTTTTTTAAAAGAAAAACAGCACTTTTTGAGTTTTAAATCTGCGTTTTAACGCGAAAAAAAGCAAAAAAAACGACAAAATTTTTATTCTTTTTTTATTAATATTGCGTCTATTTGAACGATTTCAACGACTAAAATGTTAAAATGCTTATTTAGAAAAAAAAGCACGTTTTGAGCTTTAATCCGTTTTAACGCAAAAAAAACCATAAAAGACGAATTTTTTTATTATTCTTTTTTATTTATTGCCTTTTAAAAAACGATTTTAACGATTAAAATGCTTGAAAATGCTTATTTTGCAAAACAGCACGTTTTGAGTTTTTAATCTGCGTTTAAGGGAAAAAACAGCATAAAACGAGGGAATTTTTATTATTCGTTTTTATTAAAAATGCCTATTTAAAGATTTCAAGATCAAAAAATGTTAAAATGCTTATTTTAGAAAAAACAGCACTTTTTGGGTTTTAATCTGGTTTTAACGCGAAAACAAAAAAAACGACAAAATTTTTTATTTTTGTTTTTATTAATATTGCTCTATTTAAGATTTAACGATCTAAAATGTTGAAAATGCTTATTTTGCAAAAAGAGTTTTGAGTTTTAATGCGTTTTAACGCGAAAAACAGCAAAAAAAAACGACAAATTTTTTACTATTCGTTTTTTTTAAATTTGCGTCTATTTGAACGTTTTCAACGATCTAAAATGCTTAAAACTGCTTTTTTTGCCAGCACGTTTTGATTTTTTAATCTGCGTTTTAACGCGTAAAACAGCATAAAAAACGACGAATTTTTATTATTCGTTTTTATTAATATTGCTTCTATATGAACGATTTCAACGATCTAAAATGCTTGAAAATGCTTATTTTAGCAAAAACAGCACGTTTTGCAGCTTTTAATCTGCGTTTTAACGCGTAAACAGCATAAAAAACGACGAAATTTTATTATTCGTTTTTATTTTTATTAAGTCTATTTGAACGATTTCAACGACCAAAATGCTTGAAAATGCTTATTTAGCAAAACAGCAATATTTTTTGAGCTTTATTCGCGTTTAACGCGTAAAACAGCATAAAAACGACGAAATTTTTATTATTCGTTTTACAATATTGCGTCTATTTGAACGATTTCAACGATCTAAAATGCTTGAAAAAATGCTTATTTTTAAAGCAAAACAGCACGTTTTGAGCTTTTAATCTGCGTTTTAACGCGTAAAACAGCATAAAAACGACGAAATTTTTATTATTCGTTTTATTAATATTGCTTCTATTTGAACGATTTCAACGATCTAAAATGCTTTGAAAATGTTATTTTAGCAAAACAGCACGTTTTGAGCTTTAATCTGCGTTTTAACGTAAACAGTATAAAACGACGAATTTTTATTATTCGTTTTATTAATATTGCTTCATTTTGAACGATTTCCCAACGATTCAAAAATGCTTGAAAATGCTTATTTTAGCAAAACAGCACGTTTCTGAGCTTATCTGCGTTTTAACGCGTAAAACAGCATAAAAACGACGAAATTTTATTATTCGTTTTATTAATATTGCGTCTATTTGAACGATTTCAACGATCTAAAATGCTTGAAAAATGCTTATTTTAGCAAAACAGCACGTTTTGAGCTTTATTCTGCGTTTTAACGCGTAAAAACAGCATAAAAACGACGAAATTTTTATTATTCGTTTTTATTTTTATTGCGTCTATTTGAACGATTTCCAACGATCTAAAATGCTTGAAAATGCTTATTTTAGCAAAACAGCACGTTTTGAGCTTTAATCTGCGTTTTAACGCGTAAAACAGCATAAAAACGACGAATTTTTATTATCTGTTTTTATTAATATTGCTTCTATTTGAACGATTTGCCGATCTAAAAATGCTTGAAAATGCTTATTTTAGCAAAACAGCACGTTTTGAGCTTTAATCTGCGTTTTAACGCGCAGCATAAAAAACGACGAAATTTTTATTTTTCGTTTTATTAATATTGCTTCTATTTGAATGATTTCAACGATCTAAAATGCTTGAAAATGCTTTATTTTGTGCTAAAACAGCACGTTTTGAGCTGTAATCTGCGTTTTAACGCGTAAAACAGCATGTAAAAACGACGAATTTTTACTATTCGTTTTTATTAATATTGCGTCTATTTGAACGATTTCACCGATCTAAAATGCTTGAAACTGCTTATTTTGCAGGCAAAACAGCACGTTTGAGCTTTAATCAGCGTTTTAACGCGTAAAACAGCATAAAACGAATTTGAAATTTTTATTATTCGTTTTTATTAATATTGCGTCTATTTGAACGATTTCAACGATCTAAAATGCTTGAAAATGCTTATTTTAGCAAAAACAGCACGTTTTGAGTTTAATCTGCGTTTTAACGCGTAAAACAGCATAAAACGACGAATTTTTATTATTCCGTTTTTATTAATATTGCTTCTATTTGGAACGATTTCAACAATCTAAAATGCTTGAAAATGCTTATTTTCGCAAAACAGCACGTTTTGAGCTTTAACTGCGTTTTAACGTAAACAGCATAAAACGACAAATTTTTTTATTATTCGTTTTTATTAATATTGTTTCTATTTGAACGATTTCAACGATCTAAAATGCTTGAAAATGCTTATTTCAGCAAAACAGCACGTTTTGAGCTTTAATCTGCGTTTTTAACGCGTAAAAACAGCATAAAAAATGACGAAATTCTTTTATTATTCGTTTTTATTAATATTGCGTCTATTTGAAACGATTTCAACGATCTTAAATGTTTAAAAATGCTTATTTCAGCAAAAACAGCACGTTTTGAGCTTTAATCTGCGTTTTAACGCGTAAAACAGCATAAAATGACGAATTTTTTATTATTCGTTTTTTATTAATATTGCTTCTATTTAAACGATTTTAACGATCTAAAATGCTTGAAAATGCTTATTTTAGCAAAACAGTACGTTTGAGTTTAATCTGCGTTTTAACGCGTAAAACAGCATAAAACGACGAAATTCTTTATTATTCGTTTTTATTAATACGCTTCTATTTGAATGATTTCAACGATCTAAATGCTTGAAAATGCTTTATTTTAGCAAAACAGCACGTTTTTGAGTGAATCTGCGCTTTTAACGCGCGTAAAACAGCATAAAACGACGATTTTTTTTATTATTTGTTTTTATTATTGCGTCTATTTCAACGATTTCAACGATCTAAAATGCTTGGAAAATGCTTTATTTTAGCAAAACAGCACGTTTTGAGCTTTAATCAGCGTTTAACGCGTAAAACAGCAAAAAAAAAACGACTCAAATTTTTATTATTCGTTTTATTAATATTGCGTCTATTTTGAACGATTTCCAACGATCTAAAATGCTTGAAAATGCTTATTTTAGCAAAAACAGCACGTTTTGAGCTTCAATCTGCGTTTTAACGCGTAAATAGCATAAAACCACTAATTTTTATTATTCGTTTTTATTAATATTGCCTTATTTGAACGATTTCAACGATCTAAAAATGCTTGAAAATGCTTATTTTAGCAAAAACAGCACGTTTTGAGCTTTAATCTGCGTTTTAACGTAAACAGCATGCTCGACGACATTTTATTATTCGTTTTTATTAATATTGCGTCTATTTGAACGATTTCAACGATCTGCAAAATGCTTTGAAAATGCTTATTTTAGAAAAACAGCACGTTTTAGCTTTATTCTGCGTTTTAACGTAAAACAGCATAAAACGACGAATTTTTTATTATTCGTTTTTAATAATATTGCGTCTATTTGAAACGATTTCAATGATCAAAATGCTTGAAAATGCTTATTTTGCAAAACAGCATGCTTGAGTTTAATCGCGTTTTAACGCAGAAAACAGCATAAAAACGACGAATCTTTTTTATGACATCTGTTTTTATTACGCTGTTTCTATTTGAACGATTTCAACACCTAAAATGCTTGAAAATGCTTATTTTAGCAAAACAGCACGTTTTTGAGCTTTTATTCTGTGTTTTAACGCGTAAAACAGCATAAAACGACGAAATTTTATTATTCGTTTTATTAATATTGCGTCTATTTGAACGATTTCAACGATCTAAAATGCTTGAAAAATGCTATTTTAGCAATACAGCACGTTTTGAGCTTTATTCCCTGCGTTTTAACGCGTAAACAGCATAAAAACGACGAAACGTTTGCTGTTCGTTTTTATTTTATTGCGTCTATTTGAACGATTTCAACGGATCTAAAATGCTTTGAAAATGCTGGCTTAGCAAAACAGCACGTTTTGAACTTTAATCTGCGTTTAACGCGTAAAACAGCATAAAAACGACGAATTTTTATTATTCGTTTTTATTAATATTGCTTCCTATTCTGGAACGATTTCAACGATCTAATACGCTTGAAAATGCTTATTTTAGCAAAAACAGCACGTTTTGAGTTTTTAATATGCGTTTTAACGTAAAAACAGCATGTAAAAACGACGAAATTTTGGCCATTCGTTTTTATTATCATTGCGTCTATTTGAACGATTTCAACGATCTTAAAATGCTTGAAAATGATTATTTTAGCGAAACAGCACGTTTTGAGCTTTAATCTGCGTTTTAACGTGTAAAATGGCATAAAAAACGACGAATTTTTATTATTCGTTTTTAAGCATGGTTGCTTCTATTTTAACCATCAACGATCTAAAATGCCGAAATGATTATTTTCAGCAAACAGCACGTTTGAGCTTTATTCTGCGTTTAACGCGTAAAACAGCATAAAAACGACGTGAAATTTTATATTCGTTTTTTATTAATATTACGTCTATTTGAACGTGATTTCAACGATCTAAAAATGCTGAAAAATGCTTATTTTAGCAAAACAGCAAGTTTTGAGCTTTAATCTGCGCTTAACGCGTAAAACAGCATATAAAATGACGAATTTTTTATTATTCGTTTTTTATTATTGCTTCTATTTAAACGATTTCAACGATCTAAAAATGCTTGAAAAATGCTTTATTTTAGCAAAACAGCATATACACGTTTGAACTTTAATCTGCGTTTCAACGCGTAAAACAGCATAAAACGACGAAATTTTTATTATTCGTTTTTATTAATATTAAGCCAAATTTGAACGATTTCAACGATCTGCACGCTTGAAAATGCTTATTTTAGCAAAATGTTAATGTTTTGAGCTTTAATCTGCGTTTTAACGCGTAAACAGCATAAAAAAACGACGAATTTTTATTATTCGTTTTTATTAATATTGCGTCTATTCGGAAATGATTTCAACGATCTTAAATGCTTGAAAATGCTTTATTTTAAAGCAAAACAGCACGTTTCGAGTTTTTTAATCTGCGTTTTAACGCAAAACAGCATAAAACGACGAAATTTTTATTATTCGTTTTTATTAATATTGCGTCTATTTGAACGATTTCAACGATCTAAAATGCTTGAAAATGCTTATTTTGTGCAAAACAGCACGTTTTGAGCTTTATTCTGCGTTTTAACGCGTAAAAACAGCATAAAAACGACGAAATTTTTATTATTCGTTTTTATTTTATTGCGTCTATTTGAACGTGATTTCAACGATCTAAAAATGCTTGAAAATGCTTATTTTAGCAAACAGCAATGTTTTGAGCTTTAATCTGCGTTTTAACGTAAACAGCATAAAAAACGACGAATTTTTATTATTCGTTTTTATTAATATTGCTTCTATTTGAACGATTTACCGATCTAAAATGCTGAAAATGCTTATTTTAGCAAAACAGCACGTTTTGAGCTTTAATCTGCGTTTTAACGCGTAAAACAGCATAAAATGACGAAATTTTTATTATTCGTTTTTATTAATATTGCTTCGAATGGATTTCAACGATCTAAAATGCTTGAAAATGCTTATTTTAGCAAAACAGCACTTTTTGAGCTTAATTGCTTTTTAACCGAAAAACACATAAAACGACAATTTTTATTTTTTTTTTATTAATATTGCTCTATTTGAAGATTTCAACGTCAAATCTTGAAATGCTTATTTTGAAAACAGCACTTTTTGAGCTTTAATCGCTTTTAACGCGTAAAACACTAAAAAAACAAATTTTTTTATTCGTTTTTTTAATTTTTTTGGCTTTTAACGTTTTAACGTTAAAAATTTTTAAAAAATTTTAGAAAAAACCCTTTTAGAAAAACCTTTAACGCAAAAAAATTTAAAAGGGAAATTTTTTATTATTTTTTTTTATTAAATTTTTTTGGGGGTTTAAAAACTAAAGCTTAAAATCTTTTTTAAAAACAGCACCTTTTTATTTTAATCTTTTAAAAAACCCCATAAAACAAAATTTTTTTTTTAATTTTTTTTATTTTTTTCAAAAGCTTTTTTAAGTTAAATCAAAAAAAAAGCTAAAAAAAACACATTTTATTTTAATCGTTTTAATAAAAAAAAGAAAAATTTTTTATTACGTTTTTTTAAAATTTTGCTTTTTAAACACACGTTAAAAATTTAAATTTTTTGCAAAAAAGGATTTTTAATTCGTTTTAAAAAAAAGAAAAAAAAATGGAATTTTTTAACGTTTTTTTTAAAATTTTGTTTTATTTAAACGATTTTAAGTTTTAAAATGTTTAAAAAGCAAAAGCAAAAAGACGTTTTTTTAAATCTTTTAAAAAACCATAAAAAAAAATTTTAATCTTTTTTTAAAATGTTTTATTTAAGACAACGATTAAAAGTTAAAAATGTTTTTTTTAAAAACAGAGGATTTAATTCTTTTTTTAAAAAAAATTTAAAAGCTTTTTTATTATTTGTTTTTTTTAAAATTTTGCTTTTTTAAAAAACGATTTAACTTAAAAATGCTTAAAAGCTTAAGCAAAAAAGCACTTTTTATTAAAAGGTTTTTAACGCGAAAACAGCAAAAACGACTAAATTTTTTTTTCTTTTTTAAAAAACCCTTTTAAACTTTAAACGTTAAAAAGCTTAAAAGAAGCAAAAAAAGTTTTTAATTGCGTTTTAGCGAAAAACCAAAAAAAATTTTTTTAAATTCTTTTTAAAAAACCCTTTTAAACTTTCCCCGTTAAAAAACGAAAAGTTATTTTGCAAAAAACTTTTTTATTTAATCTCTTTTAAAGGGTAAAACACTAAAAAAATTTTTTAAAATTTTTTTTTAAAATTTATTGCGTTTTTAACTTTTCAACTTTAAAAGCAAAAATTTTTATTTTGAAAAAATTTTTTTTTTTGGTTTTAAAAAAAGGAAAAAAATTTTATTTTGGAAAAATTTGGCTTTTCGTTTAACGCTAAAAGCTTAAAAGCATTTTAAAAACCCTTTTTTTATTTAATTGCTTTTTTAAGGGTAAAACAAAAAAAGTTTTTTTCTTTTTAAAAGCTTTTTTAACGTTTAACGCTAAAAGCTTAAAAGTTTTTTTTTAAAAAATTTTATTTATTCTCTTTTAAGGGTAAAAAAAAAAACCGGGAAATTTTTTTTGAAATTTTGGTTATTTGCGTTTAACGAAAAAGCTTAAAAGTTTTTTTTTAGCAAAAACCCGTTTTTTTTATTTGCTTTTTAAAGGGAAAAAAACACTAAAAGGAAATTTTTATTTTTTTTTTTTATTTTTTTGGTTATTTGCGTTTTAACGCTAAAAGCAAAAAAGCTTTTTTTAAAAAGGGGTTTAATTTTTAATCTCTTTTAAAGGGTAAAACACAAAAACGAAATTTTTTTAAAACTTTTTAATTTTAAATCTTTTAAGGGTTTAACACTAAACCAAAAATTTTTTTTTTTTAAAAAAATTTTTTTTTAAAATTTCAAAGGGGAAAAAAATAAAACGACGTTTTTTATTATCTTTTTTTTAAAAGCTTTATTTAACTTTTAACGACAAAATTTAAAAATTTATTTTGCGCGACTTTTACTTTTAATTGCGAAAATAAAAAAAAAACACGTTTTTTTTTTTTTTTATTAAATTTTTTAAAGACGATTTAAATCTTTTAAAATGTTTTTTAAGCCAGCATTTTAGCTTTTTTGGTTTTTTTAAAGCAAAACGCATGAGTTTTTATTTTCTTTTTTTAAAAACCTAAAACGTTTTTTAAATCTTTTAAATCTTTTTTTAAAAAACAAGTTTTAAATTTAATTCCCTTTAACGCAAAACAGCATTAAAGGAATTTTTTTTTACTTTTTATTTATTTTCTTTTAAAGTTTAAACTTTAAAAAGTTAAAATCTTATTTTGAAAAATTTTGAAAACGCTTTTTAAACCCAAAAACGTTTTAAAACGCGAAAAATTTTTTTAAAATTTTAATTTGCGTTTAACAAAATTTGAAAACTTATTTTGAAAACGATTTTAGCTTTAATTGCTTTTAACCTAAAAAGCAAAAAACGACGTTTTTTTATTTTCTTTTTTAAAAAAAAGCGTTTTTGAACGTTTAAACGTTTTTTTAAAGTTAAAATTTTTTTTTTTTAAAAAAAACCCCTTTAGCAACGCGTTTTAAAAAACCCTAAAAGGGAAAAAAATTTTTTTACGTTTTTTTAAATATTCGTTTTTAAATTTTTCCTTTAAAAAAGTTAAAAATTTTTTTTTTTGCAAAAAGCTTTTAGCTTTTTTTGCTTTTTAAGCAAAACGCTAAAACGCAAAATTTTAATTTTTTTTTTTTTGGGTTTTTTTTAAATTTCCTTTAAAAAATTTTTTAAAATTTTTTTTTTGCAAAAAACCTTTTAGCAACGGTTTTAACAAAAAACGTAAAAACGAAAATTTTTTTACCGTTTTTATTAAATTTTTTATTTACATTTAAGTTTAAAAAAATTTTAAAATCAAAATTTTTGCAAAACACACTTTTTGAGCTTTAATCTCGTTTTAAAAAAAGCAAAAAAATGACAAATTTTTTATTATTCGTTTTTATTAATATTTTTATTTCAATGTTTAACGATCTAAAATTCTTAAAATGCTTTTTTTAGCAAAACAGCACGTTTGGTTTTTCTTTTTAAAAAACCCAATAAAAAACGAAAATTTTTTATTATTTTTTTTATTAATTTCTTCTTTTGAACGTTTCAACGATCTAAAATGCGAAAATCTTATTTTAGAAAAACAGCACGTTTTGAGCTTTAATCTGCGTTTTAACGCGAAAAACAGCATAAAATGAAAATTTTTATTATTCTTTTTTTATTTTTTGGGCCATTTAACGATTTAAGTTAAAATGTTTAAAAGCACACCCGCATTTTGGTTTTTTAACGCTTTTTAAGTAAAAAGATTACGTTTTTTTATTATTGTTTTTTAAATTTTTTTAAAAAAAATTTTTAAATAAAAAAGTTAAAATGCTTATTTTAAAAAACGGGGAGTTTTCGCTTTTAAAAAACGCTAAAACGAAAAAAATTTTTTATTTTTTTTTTATTTGAACGAACGTTTAAAAAAATTAAAATGCTTATTTTAAAAAGAAACCTTTTGTTTAACGCGAAAACCCAAAAAAAAAAACTTTTTTTATTTTTTTTTTTTTTTTTTTAAAATTTTTTGGGTTTGAAAATGCTTTTTTTTAGCAAACGCCGTTTTGAGCTTTATTGCGTTTTAAGGGAAACACAAAAAAACGACGAAATTTTTTATTTTTTTTTTTTTTGGTCTATTTAAAATTTCAACGCTAAAATTTAAAATTTTTTTAGAAAACAGATTTTTAAATTTAAATCTGCGTTTTAACGCGTAAAACAAAAAACAAATTTTTAAATTTTATTCGTTTTTATTTATTGCTTCTTTTTTTTAAAAAAAATTTTTAAAAAAATTTATTTTAGCAAAAACACGTTTTGATTTTAATTCTTTTTAAACCAAAACAGAAAAACGACAAAATTTTTTTTTTTTTTTTTTAATATTGCTCTTTTCGATTTAACGATCTAAAAATGCAAAATGTTTTTTTAGCAAAACGCACGTTTTGAGCTTTAATTGCGTTTTAACGGTAAAACAGCTAAAATGACGAATTTTTTATTATTCGTTTTTATTAATATGTTCTTTAAACGATTTCAAGATCTAAAATGTTGAAAATGCTTATTTTAGCAAAACAGCACGTTTTAAACTTTAATCTGCGTTTTAACGCAAAACAGCATAAAACGAATTTTATTATTCGTTTTTATTAAATTGTTCAATTTGAACGATTTCAACGATCTAAAATGTTGAAAATGCTTATTTTAGAAAACACAGTTTTGAGCTTTAATTGCGTTTTAACGCGAAAACAGCTAAAAACGACGAATTTTTTTTTATTCGTTTTTATTAATATTGCGTCTATTTGAACGATTTAACGATCTTAAATGCTTGAAATTTATTTTGAAAAACAGCACTTTTTCGAGCTTTAATCTGCGTTTTAACGCGTAAAACAGCAAAAAAAACGACGAAATTTTATTATTCGTTTTTATTAATATTGCGTCTATTTGAACGATTTCAACGATCTAAAATGCTTGAAAATGCTTATTTTAGCAAAACAGCACGTTTGAGCTTTTTATTCTGGGGTTTAACGCGTAAAAAGCATAAAAACGACGAAATTTTTATTATTCGTTTTTATTTTATTGCGTCTATTTGAACGATTTCAACGATCTAAAAATGCTGAAAATGCTTTTTTTTAAAGCAAAACAGCACGTTTTGAGCTTTAATCTGCGTTTTAACGTGAAAACAAGCATAAAAACGACGAATTTTTATTATTCGTTTTATTATATTTTATTTGAACGATTTCAATGATTAAAATGCTTGAAAATGCTTATATTTTACAAAACAGCACGTTTTGAGTTTAATCTTGTGCTTTAATCTGCGTTTAACGCGTAAACAGCATAAAAATGACGACTTTTTTATTATTCGCTTTTTATTAATATTGCTTCTATTTAAACGATTTCAACGCACGCCGGAAAATGTTTATTTTAGCAAAACAGCACACGTTTTGAGCTTTAATCTGCATTTTAACGCGTAAACAGCATAAAAACGACGAAATTTTTATTATTCGTTTTTTATTAATATTGCTTTATTTTGAACGTGATTTCAACGATCTAAAATGCTTGAAAATGCTTATTTTAGCAAAACAGCACGTTTTGAGCTTTTAATCTGCGTTTTAACGCGTAAAACAGCACATAAAAAACGACGAATTTTTATTATTCGTTTTTATTAATATTGCGCTCCATGGAACGATTTCAACGATCTAAATGCTTGAAAAATGCTTATTTTAGCAAAACAGCACGTTTTGAGCTTTAATCAGCGTTTTAACGCGCATAAAACGTGACGATATTTTTATTATTCGTTTTTTATTAATATTGCGTCTATTTGTGATTTCAACGATCTTAAATGCTTGAAAATGCTTATTTTAGCAAGCAAAACAGCACGTTTCGAGTTTAATCTGCGTTTTTAACGCGTAAAAACAGCATAAAACGACGAAATTTTTATTATTCGTTTTTATTAATATTGCGTCTATTTGAACGATTTCAACGATCTAAAATGCTTTGAAAATGCTTACTTAGCAAAACAGCACGTTTTGAGCTTTATTCTGCGTTTTAACGCGTGCAGCATAAAAAACGACGAAATTTTTATTGTTCGTTTTTATTTACGCGTCTATTTGAACGATTTCAACGATCTAAAATGTTGAAAATGCTTATTTTTAGCAAAACAGCATCGTTTGCGCGCTTTAATCTGCGTTTTAACGCGTAAAACAGCATAAAAAACGACGAATTTTTATTATTCGTTTTTATTAATATTGCTTCTATTTGAACGATTTCAATGATCTAAAATGCTTGAAAATGCTTATTTTAGCAAAACAGCACGTTTTGAGTTTAATCTGCGTTTTAACAAGTGCGAAACAGCATAAAACGACGAAATTTTATTATTCGTTTTTTTATTAATATTGCTTCTATTTGAATGATTTCAACGATCTAAAAATTTTGAAAATGCTTATTTTAGCAAAAACAGCGACGTTTTGAGCTGTAATCTGCGTTTTAACGCGTAAAACAGCATAAAAACGACGAATTTTTATTATTCCGTTTTTTATTAATATTGCGTCTATTTTGAACGATTTCCGGTGATCTAAAATGCTTGAAAAATGCTTATTTTAGCAAAACAGCACGTTTTGCTTACCCGTATTTTAGCGTAAACAAAAGCATAAAAATGACGAATTTTTTTATTATTCGTTTTTTATTAATATTGCTTCTATTTAAACGATTTCAACGATCTAAAAATGCTGAAAATGTTTTTATTTTAGCAAAAACAGCACGTTTTGAGTTTTAATCTGCGTTTAACGCGTAAAAACAGCATAAAAACGACGAAATTTTTATTATTCGTTTTTATTAATATTGCTTCACTTGAACGATTTCAACGATCTAAAATGCTTGAAAATGCTTATGAAGCAAAACAGCACGTTTTGAGTTTTAATCTGCGTTTTAACGCGTAAAACAGCATAAAAACGACGAATTTTTACTATTCGTTTTTTATTAATATTGCGCCTATTTGACGATTTCAACGATCTAAAAAATGCTGGAAATGCTTATTTTAAAGCAAAAAACAGCACGTTTTTGAGCTTTTAAATCAGCGTTTTAACGCGTAAACAGCATAAAAAACGACGATACTTTTTATTATTCGTTTTTTATTACTATTGCGTCTATTTGAACGTGATTTCAACGATCTTAAATGCTTCGAAAAATGCTTATTTTAGCAAAACAGCACGTTTCGGAGCTTTAGTCTGCGTTTAACGCGTAAAACAGCATAAAATGACGAAATTTATTATTCGTTTTTAATTAATATTGTCTATTTGAACGTGGATTTCAACGATCTAAATTGCTTGAAAATGCTTATTTTAGCAAAACGCACGTTTTGAGCTTTAGGCCTTATAACGCGTAAAACAGCATAAAAACGACGATATTTTTATTATTCGTTTTACAATATTGCGTCTATCCATTTCTAAACGATCTAAATGCTTGAAAAATGCTTATTTTAGCAAAACAGCTAATGTTTTAATCTGCGTTTTAACGCGTAAACAGCATAAAAAACGACGAAATTTTATTATTCGTTTTTATTAATATTGCGTCTATTTTGAACGTGATTTCAACGATCTAAAATGCTTGAAAATGCTTATTAGCAAAAACAGCACGTTTTTGAGCTTTATTCTGCGTTTAACGCGTAAAACAGCATAAAAACGACGAAATTTTTACATATTCGTTTTATTTTTATTGCGTC
The DNA here is from genome assembly GCF_025399875.1 of Dalotia coriaria. NCBI lineage: Eukaryota > Metazoa > Arthropoda > Insecta > Coleoptera > Staphylinidae > Dalotia > Dalotia coriaria. The sequence goes on along the minus strand of NW_027046921.1, from coordinate 2,104 downwards.
TATTTGAACGATTTCAACGATCTAAAATGCTTGAAAATGCTTATTTTAGCAAAAACAGCACGTTTGCGCTTTAATCTGCGTTTTACGCGTAAAACAAGCATAAAAACGACGATTTTTTATTATTCGTTTTTATTAATATTAAGCCGACGGAACGATTTCAATGATCTAAAAATGCTTAGAAAATGCTTATTTTAAAGCAAAAAAAACAGCACGTTTTGAGCTTAATCTGCGTTTTAACGCGTAAAACAGCATGTAAAAACGACGAAATTTTTATTATTCGTTTTTTTATTAATATTGCTTCTATTTGAATGATTTCAACGATCTAAAATTCTGAAAATGCTTATTTTAGCAAAACAGCACGATTTGAGCTGTAATCTGCGTTTTAACGCGTAAAAACAACAGCATAAAAAAACGACGAATTTTTTATTATTCGTTTTTATTATCATTGCGTCTATTGAACGATTTCAACGATCTAAAAATAAAGCTTATTTTAGCAAAACAGTTTTGAGCTTTAATCAGCGTTTTAACGCGCGAAAACAGCATAAAAATTTTATTATTCGTTTTTATTAATATTGCGTCTATTTGGAACGATTTCAACGATCTAAAATGCTTGAAAATGCTTATTTTGCTAAAAAAAACAACACGTTTTGAGCTTTAACTGCGTTTAACGCAAACATACAAAACGGACGAATTTTTTTGTATTATTCGTTTTTTATTAATATTGCTTCTATATGAAGCTGATTTCAACGATCTAAAATGCTTGAAAATGCTTATCAAAACAGCACGTTTTGAGCTTTAATCTGCGTTTTAACGCGTAAAACAAAGCATAAAAACGACGAAATTTTATTATTCGTTTTTATTTTATTGCGTCTATTTCAACGATTTCAACGATCTAAAATGCTTGAAAATGCTTATTTTAGCAAAACAGCACGTTTTGAGTTTTATTCTGCGTTTTAACGCGCGCGTAAACAGCAAAAACGACGAAATTTTTATTATTCGTTTTTATTAATATTGCGTCTATTTTGAACGATTTCAACGATCTAAAATGCTTGAAAATGCTTATTTTGTAAAACAGCACGTTTTACTTTAATCTGCATTTTAAACAGCATAAAAAATGACGAATTTTTATTATTCGTTTTTTATTAATATTGCTTCTATTTAAACGTGATTTCAACGATCTAAATGCTTGAAAATGCTTATTTTTAGCAAAACAGCACGTTTTGAGCATTAATCTGCGTTTTAACGCGTAAAACAGCATTACGTAAAAACGACGAAATTTTTTATTATTCGTTTTTTAATAATATTGCGTCTATTTGAACGATTTCAACGATCTAAAATGCTTATTTTAGCAAAACAGCACGTTTTGAGCTTTAATCGGCAGCGTTTTAACGCGCAAAACAGCACATAAAAAACGACGAAATTTTATTACCCGTTTTTATTAATATTGCGTCTATTTGAACGATTTCAACGATCTAAAATGCTTGAAAATGCTTATTTTAAAGCAAAAACAGCACGGTTTGAGCTTTTAATCTGCTTAACGCGTAAACAGCATAAAAACGACGAATTTTTACATCGTTTTTATTAATATTGTTTCTATTTTGAACGATTTCAACGATCTAAAATGCTGAAAATGCTTATTTTAGCAAAACAGCACACGTTTTGAGCTTTATTCTGCGTTTAACGCTAAAACAGTTAATAAAAACGACGAAATTTTTTATTATTATTCGTTTTTTATTAATATTGCGTCTATTTGAACGATTTAACGATCTAAAATGCTTGAAAATGCTTATTTTAGCAATACAGCACGTTTTATTTTATTCTGCGTTTTAACGCGTAAAACAGCACAAAACGACGAAATTTTTATTATTCGTTTTTATTTTTATTGGCGTCTATTTGAACGATTTCAACGATCAAAATGCTTGAAAATTTATTTTAGCAAAAACAGCACGTTTTGAACTTTAATCTGCGCGTTTTAACGCGTAAAACAGCATAAAAACGACGAATTTTTATTATTCGCTTTTTATTAATATTGCTTCTATTTCTGGAACGATTTCAAACCCAATATGCTTGAAAATGTTTATTTTTAGCAAAAACAGCACGTTTT
>NW_027046920.1:0-19183 GCF_025399875.1 Dalotia coriaria | reverse complement strand
TTATTTTTTAATATTCCATTGAAGATTTCAACATTCAAAATGCTTGAAAATGTTATTTTAGCAAAAGACGTTTTGAGCTAATCTGCGTAAAACAGCATAAAAACAATTTTTATTATCGTTTTTATTAATATTGCGTCATGAACGATTTCAACGATCTAAATGCTTGAAAATGCTTATTTTAGCAAACAGACGTTTTGTGTTTAATCGCGTTTTAACGCAAACAGCATAAAAACAAATTTTTATTATTGTTTTTATTAATATTCTTTGAACGATTTCAACATTCTAAAATGCTTGAAATGCTTTTTTAGCAAAACGTTTTGAGTTTATTCTGCGTTTTAACGCTAAAACAGCATAAAACACAAATTTTTATTATTCGTTTTATTAATATTGCGCTATTTGAACGATCAACGATCTAAATGTTGAAAGCCTTTAGCAAAACAGACGTTTTGAGCTAATCTACGTTTTAACGGTAAAACAGCATAAAACGATTTTATTATTTCTTTTTACTGCTTCTATTTGAACGATTTCAACGATCTAAAATGCTTGAAAATGTTATTTTAGCGCAAAACAGCATCGTTTTGAGCTTTATTCGCGTTTAACGCGTAAAACAGCATAAAAACGACGAAATTTTATTATTCGTTTTTATTAATATTGGTCTATTTGAACGATTTCAACGATCTAAAATGCTTGAAAATGCTTATTTTAGCAAAACAGCACGTTTTGAGCTTTAATCTGCGATTTAACGCGTAAAACAGCATAAAAACGACGAATTTTTATTATTCGTTTTTATTAATATTGCTTCTATTTGAACGATTTCAACGATCTAAAATGCTTGAAAATGCTTATTTTAGCAAAACAGCACGTTTTGAGTTTTATTCTGCGTTTTAAACGCGTAAAACAGCATAAAACGACGAAATTTTTATTATTCGTTTTATTAATATTGCGTCCATTTGGAACGATTTCAACGATCTAAAATGCTTGAAAATGCTTTATTTTAGCAAAACAGCACGTTTTGAGCTTTAATCTGCGTTTTAACGCGTAAGACAGCAGTAAAAATGACGAAATTTTATTATTCGTTTTATTAATATTGCTTCTATTTAAACGATTTCAACGATCTAAAATGCTTGAAAATGCTTATTTTAGCAAAACAGCACGTTTTGAGTTTAATCTGCGTTTAACGCGTAAAACAGCATAAAACGACTAAATTTTTATTATTCGTTTTTATTCTATTGCTTCTATTTGAACGATTTCAACGATCTAAAAATGCTTCGAAAATGCTTATTTTAACAAAACAGCACGTTTTGAGCTTTAATCTGCGTTTTAACGCGTAGAAAGCATAAAAACGACGAATTTTTATTATTCGTTTTTATTAATATTGCGTCTATTTAAACGATTTCAACGATCTAAAATGCTTGAAAATGCTTATTTTAGCAAAACAGCACGTTTTGAGTTTTAACTGCGTTTTAACGCGAAACAGATAAAAAACGACGAATTTTTTATTATTCGTTTTATTAATATTGTTTCATTTGAACGATTTCAACGATCTAAAAATGCTTGAAATGCTTATTTTAGCAAAACAGCACGTTTTGAGTTTTATTCTGCGTTTTAACGCGTAAACAGCAAAAAAAACGACGAAATTTTTATTATTCGATTTTTATTAAATTGCGTCTATTTGAACGATTTCACGTTTCTAAAATCTTGAAAATGCATTTTAGCAAAACAGCACGTTTTGAGCTTTAATCTGCGTTTAACGCTAAAACAGCTTTAAAAAGGGACGAAATTTTATTATTCGTTTTATTAATATTGCGTCTATTTGAACGATTTCAAGGGACTAAAATGCCGAAAATGCTTATTTTAGCAAAACAGCACGTTTTGAGTTTTAATCTGCGTTTTGACGCGTAAAACAGCATAAAAACGACGAATTTTTTATTATTCGTTTTATTATATTGCTTCTATTTGAACGATTTCAACGTTTCAAAATGCTTGAAAATCCCTTATTTTAGCAAAACAGCACTTTTGAGTTTTAATCTGCGTTTTAACGCGTAAAACAGCATAAAACGACAAATTTTTTTTAATTTGTTTTTATTAATATTGCTTCTATTTGAACGATTTCAACGATCTAAAATGCTTGAAAATGCTTATTTTAGCAAAACAGCACGTTTTGAGTTTTAATCTGCGTTTTAACCGCGTAAAACAGCATAAAAATGACAAATTTTTTTATTATTCTTTTTTTATTAATATTGCTTCTATTTTGAACGATTTCAACGATCTAAAATGCTTTGAAAATGTTTATTTTAGCAAAACAGAACGTTTTGAGTTTTAATCTGCGTTTTAACGCGTAAAACAGCATAAAAACGAATTTTTAATTTGTTTTTTAATTATTGGTTCTATTTGAACGATTTCAACGATAAAAAATGCTTGAAAATGCTTATTTTAGAAAACAGCATTTTGAGCTTTAATTTGTGTTTTTAACCAAAAAACAGCAAAAAAAACGAGAAATTTTTTTTTTCTTTTTTATTAATTTGCTTCTATTTGAACGATTTCAACGATCTAAAATGCTTGAAAATGCTTATTTTAGCAAAACAGCACGTTTTGAGCTTTAATCTGCGTTTTAACGCGTAAAACAGCATAAAAATGACGAATTTTTTATTATTCGTTTTTATTAATATTGCTTCTATTTAAACGATTTCAACGATCTAAAATGCTTGAAAATGCTTATTTTAGCAAAACAGCAGTTTTGAGCTTTAATCTGCGTTTTAACGCGTAAAACAGCATAAAACGACGAATTTTTATTATTCGTTTTTATTAATATTGCTTCTATTTGAACAATTTCAGCGATCTAAATGCTTGAAAATGCCTATTTTAGCAAAACAGCACGTTTTGAGCTTTATTCTGCGTTTTAACGCGCAAAACAGCATAAAACGACGAAATTTTTATTATTCGTTTTTATTAATATTGCGTCTATTTGAACGATTTCAACAATCTAAAATGCTTGAAAATGCTTATTTTAGCAAAACAGCACGTTTTGAGCTTTAAGCTGCGTTTTAACGCGTAAAACAACATAAAACGACGAAATTTTTATTATTCGTTTTTATTCGTATTTGCTTCTATTTGAACGATTTCAACGATCTAAAATGCTTGAAAATTTTAGCAAAACAGGCACGTTTTGAGCTTTAATCTGCGTTTTAACGCGTAAAACAGCATAAAACGACAAATTTTTATTATTCGTTTTTATTAATATTGCGTCTATTTGAACGATTTCAACGATCTAAAATGCTTGAAAATGCTTATTTTAGCAAAACAGCACTTTTTGAGCTTTAATCTGCGTTTTAACGCGTAAAACAGCATAAAACGACAGAAATTTTTATTATTCGTTTTTATTAATATTGCGTCTATTTGAACGATTTCAACGATCTAAAATGCTTGAAAATGCTTATTTTAGCAAAACAGCACGTTTTGAGCTTTAATCTGCGTTTTAACGCGAAAAACAGCATAAAACAGAAATTTTATTATTCGTTTTTATTAATATTGCGTCTATTGAACGATTTCAACGATCTAAAATGCTTGAAAATGCTTATTTTAGCAAAACAGCACGTTTTGAGCTTTTAATCTGCGTTTTAACGCGCAAAACAGCATAAAACGACGAAATTTTTATTATTCGTTTTTATTAATATTGCGTCTATTTGAACGATTTCAACAATCTAAAATGCTTGAAAATGCTTATTTTAGCAAAACAGCCGTTTTGAGCTTTAACCTGCGTTTTAACGCGTAAAACAGCATAAAACGACGAAATTTTTATTATTCGTTTTTTATTCATATTGCTTCTATTTGAACGATTTCAACGATCTAAAATGCTTGAAAATTTTAGCAAAACAGCACGTTTTGAGCTTTTAATCTGCGTTTTAACGCGTAAAACAGCATAAAACGACGAATTTTTATTATTCGTTTTTATTAATATTGCGTCTATTTGAACGATTTCAACGATATAAAATGCTTGAAAATGCTTATTTTAGCAAAACATCACGTTTTGAGCTTTTAATCAGCGTTTTAACGCGTAAAACACATAAAACGACGAAATTTTTATTATTCGTTTTATTAATATTGCGTCTATTTGAACGATTTCAACGATCTAAAATGCTTGAAAATGCTTATTTTAGCAAAACAGCACGTTTTGAGCTTTAATCTGCGTTTTAACGCGTAAAACAGCATAAAAACGACGAATTTTTATTATTCGTTTTTATTAATATTGCTTCTATTTGAACGATTTCAACGATCTAAAATGCTTGAAAATGCTTATTTTAGCAAAACAGCACGTTTTGAGTTTTTAATCTGCGTTTTAACGCGTAAAACAGCATAAAAACGACGATTTTTTTAATTTGTTTTATTAATATTGCTTCTATTTGAACGATTTCAACGATCTAAAATGCTTGAAAATGCTTATTTTAGCAAAACAGCACGTTTTGAGCTTTAATCTGCGTTTAACGCGTAAAACAGCATAAAAATGACGAATTTTTATTATTCGTTTTATTAATATTGCTTCTATTTGAACGATTTCAACGATCTAAAATGCTTGAAAATGCTTATTTTAGCAAAACAGAACGTTTTGAGCTTTAATCTGCGTTTTAACGCGTAAAACAGAATAAAACGACGAATTTTTTAATTTGTTTTTATTAATATTGCTTCTATTTGAACGATTTCAACGATCTAAAATGCTTGAAAATGCTTATTTTAGCAAAACAGCACGTTTTGAGCTTTAATCTGCGTTTTAACGCGTAAAACAGCATAAAACGACGAAATTTTTATTATTCGTTTTTATTAATATTGCGTCTATTTGAACGATTTCAACGATCTAAAATGCTTGAAAATGCTTCTTTTAGCAAAACATCACGTTTTGAGCTTTAATCAGCGTTTTAACGCGTAAAACAGCATAAAAACGACGAAATTTTTTATTATTTGTTTTTATTAATATTGCGCCTATTTGAACGATTTCAACGATCTAAAATGCTTGAAAATGCTTATTTTAGCAAAATTTTTATTATTCGTTTTTATTGATATTGCTTCTATTTGAACGATTTCAACGATCTAAAATGCTTGAAAATGCTTATTTTAGCAAAACAGCACGTTTTGAGCTTTAATCTGCGTTTTAACGCGTAAAACAGCATAAAACGACAAATTTTTATTATTCGTTTTTATTAATATTGCGTCTATTTGAACGATTTCAACGATCTAAAATGCTTGAAAATGCTTATTTTAACAAAACAGCACGTTTTGAGCTTTAATCTGCGTTTTAACGCGTAAAACAGCATAAAAACGACGATTTTTTATTATTCGTTTTTATTAATATTGCTTCTATTTGAACGATTTCAACGATCTAAAATGCTTGAAAATGCTTATTTTAGCAAAACAGAACGTTTTGAGCTTTAATCTGCGTTTTAACGCGTAAACAGCATAAAACGACGAAATTTTTATTATTCGTTTTTATTAATATTGCGTCTATTTGAACGATTTCAACGATCTAAAATGCTTGAAAATGCTTATTTTAGCAAAACAGCACGTTTTGAGCTTTAATCGCGTTTTAACGCGTAAACAGCATAAAACGACAGAATTTTTATTATTCGTTTTTATTGATATTGCTTCTATTTGAACGATTTCAACGATCTAAAATGCTTGAAAATGCTTATTTTAGCAAAACAGCACGTTTTGAGCTTTAATCTGCGTTTTAACGCGTAAAACAGCATAAAACGACAAATTTTTATTATTCGTTTTTATTCATATTGCTTCTATTTGAACGATTTCAACGATCTAAAATGCTTGAAAATGCTTATTTTAAAGCTAAACAGCACGTTTTGAGCTTTAATCAGCGTTTTAACGCGTAAAACACATAAAACGACAGAAATTTTTATTATTCGTTTTTATTAATATTGCTTCTATTTAAACGATTTCAACAATCTAAAATGCTTGAAAATGCTTATTTTAGCAAAACAGCACGTTTTGAGCTTTTAATCTGCGTTTTAACGCGTAAAACGACGAATTTTTATTATTCGTTTTTATTAATATTGCGTCTATTTGAACGATTTCAGCGATCTAAAATGCTTGAAAATGCTTATTTTAGCAAAACAGCACGTTTGAGCTTTTAATCTGCGTTTTAACGCGTAAAACGACAATTTTTATTATTCGTTTTTATTAATATTGCGTCTATTTGAACGATTTCAACGATCTAAAATGCTTGAAAATGCTTATTTTGCAAAACAGCACGTTTTGAGCTTTAATCTGCGTTTTAACACGTAAAACAGCATAAAACACGACATTTTTATTATTCGTTTTTATTAATATTAGCTTCTTTGAACGATTTCAACGATCTAAAATGCTTGAAAATGCTTATTTTAGCAAAACAGCACGTTTTGAGCTTTAATCTGCGTTTTAACGCATAAAACAGCATAAAACGACGAATTTTTATTATTCGTTTTTTCTAATATGCGTCTATTTGAACGAATTCAACGATCTAAAATGCTTGAAAATGCCTATTTTAGCAAAACAGCACGTTTTGAGCTTTTAATCTGCGTTTTAACGCGTAAAACAGCATAAAAACGACGAATTTTTATTATTCGTTTTTATTAATATTGCTTCTATTTGAACGATTTCAATGATCTAAAATGCTTGAAAATGCTTATTTTAGCAAAACAGCACGTTTGAGCTTTAATCTCGTTTTAACGCGTAAAACACACAAAAACGACGAATTTTTTATTATTCGTTTTTTATTAATATTGTTCTATTTGAACGATTTCAACGATCTAAAATGCTTGAAAATGCTTATTTTAGCAAAACAGCACGTTTTGAGCTTTATTCTGCGTTTAACGCGTAAAACAGCATAAAACGACGATTTTTATTATTCGTTTTTATTAATATTGCGTCTATTTGAACGATTTCAACGATCTAAAATGCGAAAATGCTTATTTTAGCAAACATCACGTTTTGAGCTTTAATCAGCGTTTTAACGCGTAAAACAACATAAAACGACAAAATTTTTATTATTCGTTTTATTAATATTGCTTCTATTTGAACGATTTCAACGATCTAAAATGCTTGAAAATGCTTATTTTAGCAAAACAGCACGTTTTGAGCTTTAATCTGCGTTTTAACGCGTAAAACAACATAAAACGACGAATTTTTATTATTCGTTTTTATTAATATTGCTTCTATTTGAACGATTTCAACGATCTAAAATGCTTGAAAATGCTTATTTTAGCAAAACAGCACGTTTTGAGCTTTGTTCTGCGTTTAACGCGTAAAACAGCATAAAACGACAGAATTTTATTATTCGTTTTTTATTAATACTGCGTCCATTTGAACGATTTCAACGATCTAAAATGCTTGAAAATGCTTATTTTAGCAAAACAGCACGTTTTGAGCTATAATCTGCGTTTTAACGCGTAAAACAACATAAAATGACGAATTTTTTATTATTCGTTTTTATTAATATTGCGTCTATTTGAACGATTTCAACGATCTAAAATGCTTGAAAATGCTTATTTTAGCAAAAACAGCACGTTTTGAGCTTTAATCTGCGTTTTAACGCGTAAAACAACATAAAACGACGAAATTTTATTATTCGTTTTTATTAATATTGCTTCTATTTAAACGATTTCAACGATCTAAAATGCTTGAAAATGCTTATTTTAGCAAAACAGCACGTTTTGAGCTTTAATCTGCGTTTTAACGCGTAAAACAACATAAAAACGACGAAATTTCTATTATTCGTTTTTATTAATATTGCGTCTATTTGAACGATTTCAACGATCTAAAATGCTTGAAAATGCTTATTTTAGCAAAACAGCACGTTTTGAGCTTTAATCTGCGTTTTAACGCGTAAAACAGCATAAAACGACGAATTTTTATTATTCGTTTTTATTAATATTGCGTCTATTTGAACGATTTCAACCATATAAAATGCTTGAAAATGCTTATTTTAGTAAAACATCACGTTTTGAGCTTTAATCAGCGTTTTAACGCGTAAAACAGCATAAAACGACGAAATTATTATTATTCGTTTTTATTAATATTGCGTCTATTTGAACGATTTCAACGATCTAAAATGCTTGAAAATGCTTATTTTAGCAAAACAGCACGTTTTGAGCTTTAATCTGCGTTTTAGCGTAAAACAGCATAAAACGACGACATTTTTATTATTCGTTTTTTATTAATATTGCTTCTATTTAAACGATTTCAACGATCTAAAATGCTTGAAAATGCTTATTTTAGCAAAACAGCACGTTTTGAGCTTTAATCTGCGTTTTAACGCGTAAAACAGCATAAAACGACAAATTTTTGTTATTCGTTTTTATTCATATTGCTTCTATTTGAACGATTTAAACGATCTAAAATGCTTGAAAATGCTTATTTTAGCAAAACAGCACGTTTTGAGCTTAAATCAGGTTTTTTAAAGGGGGGCACACCTAGTGTGACGACTTAAAAATGGCTATTTTTGGAATTTAATATAAAAGTAACTAGTGAATCCACCTATTTAAAATTTTTGGGGTATATTTATTATGTTTTTGAATACACAGTCAATTTTTTGAAATAAAATATTAATTAGTTTTAATGCCCGCGATCTCGGCGGCCCCAAAGAAAAAAGGTCCTCCCCCGCTGGCGTGCAGCCTCCGTCGATGAAACCAAACAGAAAAAATCTCCTTAAACTAAAATAAAACCATCCAATGACCCTCGGGCGAAAAAAATCAAAATTGACAAAATGGTGGCATTTTGAATAAAACATTAAAATTTTTCCCCAAAATTTTGGTGGTTTTTTTGCCAAATTCGATTTTTGATCAGATCAAAACTGGGGTCATTGTACCTTGGAGAACTATATAGAGGAGATGCAAAAATTTGATAGCGATCGAATCTTTGTTTTCGAGTAATCACGCCGAAAATTCGAAAATGCTGTTTCGAGAACACGCGTTTAAAGATAAAAGCAACTATTAACTGCCGAGTGGCTCTTTTTCAAATGGCTGTTACTCAAAAATTTTTTTCCCAGATATCAAGTTAAAATTTTAGTATGTTAATTTTAAAGGTATAACCCCATCGAAATATGGTAAAAAATTTTCGATTTTTTTAAAATTTCACACTAGGTGTGCCCTAACGCGTAAAACAGCATAAAACGACGAAATTTTTTTATTTTTTTTATTAATATTGCGTCTATTTGAACGATTTCAACGATCTAAAATGCTTGAAAATGCTTATTTTAGCAAAACCGCACGTTTTGAGTTTAATCTGCGTTTTAACGCGTAAACAGCATAAAACGACGAATTTTTATTATTTTTTTTTACATTAATTTGCCCTCTATTTGAACGATTTCAACGATCTAAAAAAGCTTTGAAAAAGCTTATTTTAGCAAAACAGCACGTTTTGAGCTTTTAATCTGCGTTTTAACGCGTAAAACACAGCATAAAACGACGAATTTTATTATTCATTTTTATTAATATTGCGTCTATTTGAACGATTTCAACGATCTAAAATGCTTGAAAATGCTTATTTTAGCAAAACAGCACGTTTGGGGTTTTATTCTGCTTTTTTAACGCGTAAAAACATAAAAAACGACGAAAATTATTCTTTTTTTATTAATATTGCGTCTATTTGAACGATTTCAACGATCTAAAAATGCTTGAAAATCCCTTTTTTTAGTAAAACAGCATTTTGAGTTTTAACCCCGCTTTTTAACGCGTAAAAAAACAAAAAAAAGGGCAAAATTTTTTTTATTCTTTTTTTATTAATTTTTGCTTCTTTTGAAGGGGATTTCAACGATCAAAAAATGCTTGAAAATGCTTTTTTTTAGCAAATCAGCACGGTTTGAGCTTTATTCCGCTTTTTAACGGGGAAAAAAAAATAAAACGGAAATTTTAATTATTCTTTTTGTTTTAATATTGCGTCTATTTCAACGATCAAAAATGCTTAAAAATCATTTTAGCAAAACAGCACTTTTTGAGTTTTTAATCCGTTTTAACGCGAAAGGAGCAAAAAAACGACGATTTTTTTTATTTTCTTTTTTATTAATTTTTCCTATTTGAACGATTTCAACGTTTAAAATGCTTGAAAATGCATTTAAAGAAAAACAGCACGTTTTGGGCTTTATTCTGCGTTTTAACGCGGGAAAACAACATAAAACGACGAAATTTTTTTTATTCTTTTTTTTTAATATTGCGTCCATTTGAACGATTTCAACGATCTAAAAGCGAAAATTTTTTTTAAAAACAGCACGTTTGGGGCTTTAATCTGCTTTTTCGCGAAAAACAGCTTAAAACGACGAATTTTTTTTCTTTTTTTTAAAAATTACTTCTTTTGAACGATTTAAACGATCTAAAATGCTTGAAAATGCTTATTTAAACAAAACAGCACGTTTGGTTTTTATTCTGCGTTTTAACGCGAAAAACAGCAAAAAAACGAAAATTTTTTTATTATTCTTTTTTTTTTTAATATTGCGCCCATTTGAACGATTTCAACGATCAAAAATTTGCAAAAATGCTTTTTTTTAGAAAAACCAGCACTTTTTGAGCTTTTGCTTTTAACGCGTAAAAAAACAAAAAAATGAGGGAATTTTTTATTATTCGTTTTTATCAATATTGCTTCTATTTGAACGATTTCAACGATCTAAAATGTTGAAAATGCCTATTTTAGTAAAACACCCGTTTTGAGCAATCTGCTTTTTAAAGCGTAAAACAGAAAAAAACGACAAATTTTTTTTATTATTCTTTTTTTATTAATATTGCTTCTATTTGAACTTTTCCGTCTAAAATGCTTGAAAATGCTTATTTTAGCAAATCAGCACGTTTGGGTTTTTATTCGCTTTTTAACCCCGGAAAAAACAAAAAAACGACGGGTTTTTAATTATTCGTTTTTATTAATTTGCGTCTTTTTGAACGTTTTCCCAACGACCCTAAAATGCTTGAAAATGCTTTTTTTTAGAAAAACAGCACTTTTTGACCCAAATCTGCGTTTTAACGCGTAAAAAAACATAAAAACGACGGGAATTATTCGTTTTTTTTAAAACTTTTTTGAAGATTTCAACGATCTAAAATGTTTGGGGTCTTATTTCAGCAAAACAGCACTTTTTGAGCTTTATTCTGCGTTTTAAACGCGTAAAAAAACATAAAAGGGCAAATTTTATTATTCTTTTTTTTTTAATTTCCCGTCCTTTTGAAGGGTTTAAACGATCTAAAATGCTTAAAACTTTTTTTAAAAACGCACTTTTTGAGCTTTAATCTGCTTTTTAACGCGTAAAATAGCAAAAAAATGACGAATTTTTATTTTTTTTATCAATATTGCTTCTATTTAAACGATTTCAACGATCTAAAATGCTTGAAAATCTTTTTTTTAGAAAAACAGCACTTTTTGAGCTTTAATCTGCTTTTTAACGCGTAAAACAGCAAAAAAACGACAAAAATTTTTTATTATTCGTTTTTTTTCCCTTTTTGGGCTTCTATTTGAACGATTTCAACGACCCAAAATGCTTAAAAAACCCAAACAAAACAGCACTTTTTGAGTTTTTAATCGGAAAAGGGTAAAAAAACATAAAAAACGACGAAAATTTTTTTATTCTTTTTTTTATTAATTTTGCGTCTTTTTGGGAACGATTTAAAGGGGATCTAAAATGTTGAAAATGCTTATTTTAAAACAAAACAGCAGGTTTTTTAATTTTTCCCCTGCTTTTTAACGCGTAAAACAACAAAAAAACGACAAAATTTTTTATTTTTCTTTTTTTATTAATATTGCTTCTATTTGAACGTTTTCCCAACGATCTAAAATGCTTGAAAATGCTTTTTTTAGAAAAACCCAGCCCCGTTTTGAGCTTTAATCTGCTTTTTTAACGCGTAAAAAAACATAAAAGGGCAAATTTTTACTATTCGTTTTTTTTTAAATTTTGGCGTCTATTTAAACGATTTCCGTCTAAAAGGGCAAAAATTTTTTTTTAGCAAAACGGCACTTTTTGAGTTTTTCCCTCCCTTTTAACGCGTAAAACAGCATAAAACGACGAATTTTTATTATTCGTTTTTTTTTTTAAATATTGCTTCTATTTGAACGATTTCAACGATAAAAATGGGAAAATGCTTATTTTAGCAAAACCCCGTTTTGGGCTTTTTTCCCTTTTTTAACGCGTAAAACAGGAAAAAACGACAAAATTTTTTATTATTCGTTTTTTTGATATTTTCTTTTGGAACGATTTCAACGATCAAAAAGGGGCGAAAATCTTATTTTAGCAAAACAGCACGTTTTGAGCTTTAATCTGCGTTTTAACGCGTAAAACAGCATAAAATTGGCGAAATTTTATTATTCGTTTTTTATTAATGTTGCGTCTATTTGAACGATTTCAGCGATCTAAAATGCTTGAAAATGCTTATTTTAGCAAAACAGCACGTTTGAGCTTTAATCTGCGTTTTTAACGCGTAAAATAGCATAAAAATGACGAATTTTTTATTATTCGTTTTTTATCAATGTTAATATTTGAACGATTTCCGGCGATCACAAATGCTTGAAAATACTTATTTAGCAAAACAGCACGTTTGAGCTTTAATCTGCGTTTTAGCGTAAAACAGCATAAAAACGACGAATTTTTTTATTATTCGTTTTAATTAATATTGCTTCTATTTTGAACGATTTCCAACGATCTAAAATGCTTGAAAATGCTTATTTTAGCAAAACAGCACGTTTGAGCTTTATTCTGCGTTTTAACGCGTAAAACAACGCCATAAAACGACAGGTACATTATTCGTTTTATTAATATTGCGTCTATTTGAACGGTTCAACGATCTAAAATGCTTGAAAGTACCTGGCTGAAGTAAAACAGCACGTTTTGAGCTTTAATCTGCGTTTTAACGCGTAAAACAGCATAAAACGACAATTTTATTATTCGTTTTTATTAATATTGCTTCTATTTGTGAACGATTTCAACGATCTAAATGCTTGAAAATACTTATTTTAGCAAATCAGCACGTTTGAGCTTTATTCTGCGTTTAACGCAGTAAAACAACATAAAACGACGAAATTTTTATTATTCGTTTTTATTAATATTGCGTCTATTTGAACGATTTCAACGATCTGAAATGCTTGAAAATGTTTATTTTAGCAAAACAGCACATTTTGAGCTTTTAATCTGCGTTTAACGCGTAAAACAAACATAAAACGACGAATTTTTATTATTCGTTTTATTAATATTGCGCCTTCTATTTGAACGATTTCAACGATCTAAAATGCTTGAAATCCTTTATTTCAGCAAAACAGCACGTTTTGGGCACGTACCTGCGTTTAACGCGTAGAGCAGCATAAAACGACGAAATTTTTTATTATTCGTTTTTTAATATTGCGTCCATTTGAACGATTTCAACGATCTACAAATGCTTGAAAATACTTATTTTAGCAGCAAAACAGCACGTTTTGAGCTTTAATCACGTTTAACGCGGCAAAATAGCATAAAATGACGGGAATTTTTGTTATTCGTTTTTTATCAATATTGCTTCTATTTAAACGATTTCCAGCTTGATCTAAAATGCTTGAAAATGCTTATTTTAGCAGCAAAACAGCGCGTTTTGAGCTTTTAATCTGCGTTTTAACGTAGGCAACATAAAACGACGAAATTTTATTATTCGTTTTTTATTCATATTTAGCTCTATTTGAACGATTTCAACGATCTAAAATGTAGAAAATACTTATTTTAACAAAACAGCACGTTTTGAGCTTTAATCTGCGTTTTAACGCGAAAAAAGCATAAAACGACGAATTTTTTATTTTCGTTTTTATTAATATTGCTTTATTTGAACGATTTCAACGATCAAAATGCTTAAAAATGCTTATTTTAGCAAATCAGCAGTTTTGAGTTTTTATTCTGCGTTTTAACGCGTAAACAGCATAAAACGAAAATTTTATTATCGTTTTTATTAATATTGCGTCTATTTGAACGATTTCAACGATCTAAAATGCTGAAAAATGTTTATTTTAGCAAAACAGCACGTTTTGAGCTTTAATCTGCGTTTTAACGCTAAAACAGCATAAAACGACAATTTTATTATTCGTTTTTTATTAATATTGCTTCTATTTGAACGATTTCAACGATCTAAAAATGCTTGAAAATGTATTTCAGCAAAACAGCAGTTTGAGTTTATTCGCGTTTTAACGCGTAAAACAAGTAAACGACGAATTTATTATTCGTTTTTTTTTATTGCGTCCATTTGAACGATTTCGACGATCAAAAATGCTTGAAAATGCTTATTTTAGCAAAACAACGTTTTGGTTTTAATCTGCGTTTTAACGCGTAAACAAAAAAAATGCAAAATTTTTTTATTATTCGTTTTATTAATATTGCGCTATTTGAACATTTAAACGTTTAAAATGCTTGAAAATGTTTTTTAGCAAAACAGCACTTTTTTGATTTTAATCCTTTTTAACGCGTAAAAAACATAAAAACACAAATTTTTTATTATTCGTTTTTATTAATATTTTTCTTTTGAACATTTCAACAATCAAATGCGAAAATGCATTTTAGCAAAACAGCACTTTTTGAGCTTTACTCGTTTAAGGGTAAAAAAACATCACGAAATTTTTATTATTCGTTTTATTAATATTGCGTCTATTTGAACGATTTAACGATCTAAAAGCTTGAAAATGCTTATTTTAGCAAAACACCCTTTTTGGGTTTTTCTCTTTTTAACGCAAAAAAACATAAAAACGCAAAATTTTTTTATTTTCTTTTTTTATTAATATTGTTTCTATTTAAACGATTTCAACGATCTAAAATGCTTGAAAATGCTTTTTTAGCAAAACAGCACGTTTTGAGCTTTTCTGCTTTTTAAGCGTAAAACACTTCAAATGACAAATTTTCATTATTCTTTTTTTATTCATATTTTCATTTGAACGTTTAAACGATCTAAAATGCGAAAATGCCTATTTTGCAAAACACTTTTGGGGTTTAATCGCTTTTTAACGCGTAAAACAGCAAAAAAACGGTTTTTATTATTCGTTTTTATCAATATTGCGCCCTTTTAACGATTTCAGCGATTTGTTGAAAATGCTTATTTTACATCACTTTTTGTGTTTAATCAGCTTTTTAACGCGTAAAACAGCAAAAAACGACGAAATTTTTTTACTAATTTTAGCTTTTTTGAACGATTTCAACGATCTAAAATGCTTAAAAGCTTATTTTACAAAACAGCATTTTGAGTTTTAATCTGTTTTAACGTAAAACGTAAAAACGATAATTTTTATTATTCTTTTTATAATATTGCGTTTTGACGATTTAAGTTAATGATGCAAAACACGTTTATAAAAACATCATTTTACTTTAATAGCGTTTTAACGCTAAAACACATAAATCTACAAATTTTTATTATTCTTTTATAAATTGCACGATTTTGAATTCACGTAAAAAGCTGAAAACTATTTTAAAAACACTGTGATTTTAATCTCGTTTTAAGCGTAAAACACTATATAGACGAATTTGCGTTTTTAATTAAATCTTATTTGAAAACGTATTTAGCTAAAAATCTTGAATGTTTAATAAAACAGCTAAAATAGCTTTTATTTCGTTTTAAGTAAATTCTAAATTAAATTTTATTATGCGTTTTTAAATATCTTTAACTTTTAACTGATTTAAATGTTTTAAATTTTAATTTGAAAACAGCATTTTATTAATCTCGTTTTTATTATAAAACTCATAAAACTATTTTATCGATTCAATTTTTAAAATTGATCTTTTAACATCACATCTTAAATGCTTTAACTGCTTTTAAGCAAAAACAGCACGTTTTACTTTATTCTTTTTTTAACTATAGCGATCAAAATCTAGAAATTTTAATATTCTTTTTTAAAATTGCGTTATTTAACGTTTCAACGACTAAAAAGCTTAAAATGCTATTTTTAGAAAACAGCATTTTGCATTTTTATTCGTTTTAAGGTAAATTTCACTAAAATCGAAAATTTATTTTCGAATTTTATTTATGCTTTAAACGATTTACATAAACGAAAATTTTAATCGTATTTTCAAATACAGCGCATTTGATTTTAATCGCGTTATTAACTGAAATATTTAAATGACATTTTCTTATTCGTTTTATAATGCTAAATGCTATTTAAACGATTTGAGTTTAATATGCTTTAAATGCTATTTTAGCAAAAACGTTTAATATTAAATATTTATGCTTATAAAAACACGATTTTTTTAATATGTTTTTATCATATCGCATAAACACGATTTTGATATAAATTTGAAATATGCTTATTACAATTTTGCTTTAAATCGTTTTAATGCTTAAAATTAAAAACACGGTTAACTTTGATTTTTTTTGTAAAAATGCGTTATTTGATATTTCACGTTTTTAAATGTAAAATGCTTATTTTAGAACACGATTTTAGCTTTATAATTGCTTTAATGAAACATAAAACGAAATTTTATTATTCGTTTTTATTAATATTGCTTCTATTTAAACGATTTCAACGATCTAAAATGCTTGAAAATGCTTATTTTAGCAAAACATCACGTTTGAGCTTTAATCAGCGTTTTAACGCGTAAAACAGCATAAAACTACAGAAATTTTTATTATTCGTTTTTATTAATATTGCGTCTATTTGAACGATTTCAACGATCAAAAATGCTTGAAAATGCTTATTTTAGAAAAACAGCACGTTTTGAGCTTTAATCTGCGTTTTAACGCGTAAAACAGCATAAAACGACGAATTTTTATTATTCGTTTTTATTAATATTGCTTCTATTTGAACGATTTCAACTATCTAAAATGCTTGAAAATGCTTATTTTAGCAAAACAGCACTTTTTGAGCTTTATTCTGCGTTTTAACGCGTAAAACAGCATAAAAACGACGAAATTTTTATTATTCGTTTTTATTAATATTGCGTCTATTTGAACGATTTCAACGATCTAAAATGCTTGAAAATGCTTAATTTAGCAAAACAGCACGTTTTGAGCTTTAATCTGCGTTTTAACGCGTAAAACAGCATAAAAACGACGAATTTTTTATTATTCGTTTTTATTAATATTACTTCTTTTGATGATTTCAACGATCTAAAATGCTTGAAAATGCTTTTTTTAGCAAAACAGCACTTTTTTATTTTAATCTGCGTTTAACAAAAAAGGCCAAAAAAAAACGACGTTTTTATTATTTTTTTTTTCTAGTTTTCTGTTTGAACGTTTAAAACGATAAAATGCGAAAATGCTTTTTTTAGCAAAAACGGCACGTTTTGGGGGCTTAATCTTTTTTAAAAAAAAACATAAAACGACGAATTTTTTTTTGTTTTTTTAAATATTTTTCTATTTGAACGTTTCAACGATCAAAAGGGAAAATTATTTTAGCAAAACAGCACGTTTGAGCTTTAATCTGCGTTTTAAGGGAAAAAACACAAAAAAACGCGTTTTTTATTATTCTTTTTTTATTAATAATGCTTCTATTTAAACGATTTCAACGTTTAAAATGCTTGAAAATGCTTATTTTAGCAAAACAGCCGTTTTTGAGATTTAATCTCTTTTAAACGCGAAAAACAGCAAAAAGGCAAAATTTTTATTATTCGTTTTTATTCAATTGGGCTTCTGTTTGAACGATTTCAACGATCTAAAAGGGCGAAAATGCTTATTTTGCAAAACAGCACTTTTTTGAGCTTTAATCTGCTTTTTTAACGCGAAACACAAAAAAACGACGAATTTTTATTATTCTTTTTTAAATATTGCGTCTATTTGAACGTTTCAACGATCTAAAATCTTGAAAATGCTTTTTTTGCAAAACATCACGTTTGAGCTTTAATCACGTTTTAACCGTAAAAAAACATAAAACACAAAATTTTTTTATTATTCTTTTTTTATTAATATTGCGTCTATTTGAACATTTCAACGATAAAAAAATGCTTGAAAATGCTTATTTTGAAAAACAGCCGTTTGAGCTTTTTCTGCGTTTTAACGCGTAAAACGGCATAAAACGCGAATTTTTATTATTCTTTTTTTTATTAATTTTGTTTTATTTGAACGATTTCACTATCAAAAATGCTTAAAAAATGCTTATTTTAGCCAAACAGCCGTTTTGAGCTTTTATTCTGCGTTTTAACGCGTAAAACAGCATAAAACGACGAAATTTTTTATATTCGTTTTTTTTTAAATTTGCGTCTATTTGAACGATTTCACGATCTAAAATGCTTGAAAATGCTTATTTTAGCAAAACACCCTTTTTGAGTTTTTAATCTGCGTTTTGCGTAAAACGCAAAAATGATTTTTTATTATTCGTTTTTATTTTTCTTCTATTTAAACGTTTTCCCACAATCAAAATGCTTAAAAAATCATTTTAGCAAAAAAACCTTTTTGAGTTTTTAATCGCCGTTTTTAACGCGTAAAACGCATAAAACGACGAATTTTATTATTCTTTTTTTATTCTTTTCTTCTATTTGAACGTTTCACGATCAAAAATGCTTGAAAATGTTAATTTAGCAAAACACCCGTTTTGAGTTTTTAAATCCCCGTTTTAACGCGTAAAACGCAAAAAAACGACGTTTTTTTTATTATTCTTTTTTTATTAATATTGCGTTTTGAACGATTTAAACGATCAAATGCTTTAAAAATGCTTATTTTAGCAAAACGCCGTTTTGAGTTTTTAATCTGCTTTTTTAACGCGTAAAACAGCTAAAACGAGGGGTAAATTATTCTTTTTTTATTAATATTGCTTCTATTTGATTGATTTAAACGATCTAAGATGCTTGAAAATCTTATTTTAGCAAAACGCACGTTTGAGTTTTTAATCTGCTTTTTTTAAGGGTAAAAAAACATAAAATGGAATTTTTTTTTATTCTTTTTTTATTAATAATGCTTTTATTTAAACAATTTAAACGATCTAAAATGCAAAAATGTTATTTTAGAAAAACAGCACTTTTTGAGCTTTAATCCTTTTAACGCAAAAACAGCATAAAACGACAAAATTTTTATTATTCTTTTTTTTATTTTTTCTTCTGTTTGAACGATTTCAACGATCTAAAAGCAAAAAATCTTATTTTAGAAAAACGCCGGACAATTGCGTTTTCGAAAAACAGCAAAAAACGACGAATTTTTTAATTCGTTTTATTAATACGTTATTTGAACTTTTACGATCTAAAATGCGAAAATCATTTTAGCAAAACATCACGTTTGAGTTTTTAATCAGCTTTTTAAAAAAACGC
>NW_027046919.1:0-19199 GCF_025399875.1 Dalotia coriaria | reverse complement strand
CCCCTTTATTAATCTGCGTTTTAAAAAAAAACGCGTAAATTTTTTTAACATTGCTCTATTTAAGATTTCACGATTAAAATGCTGAAAATGCTTATTTTAGCAAACAGCACGTTTTGAGCTTTAATCTGCGTTATAAAGCAGCATAAAACGACGAATTTTATTATTCGTTTTTATTAACATTGCTTCTATTTGAACGATTTCAACGATCAAAAAATGCTTGAAAATGCTTATTTTAGCAAAACAGCACTTTTAGCTTTAATCTGCGTTTTAACGCGTAAAGCAGCATAAAACGACGAAATTTTTATTATCGTTTATTAATACGGCGTATATTTGAATGATTTCAACGATCTAAAGCTTTGAAAATGATTATTTTAATAAAACGCATTTAAAAGCTTTAATCTTCGTTTTAACGCGTAAACAGCGTAAAACGCGAAATTCTTTATTATTCGTTTTTATTATATTGTTTCTATTTGAACGATTTCAACGATCTAAAATGCTTGAAAATGATTATTTTAGCAAAACAGCACGTTTTGAGCTTTAATCTGCGTTTTAACGCGTAAACAGCATAAAAACGACGAATTTTTATTATTCGTTTTTTATTAATATTGCTTCTATTTGAACGATTTCAACGATCTAAAATGCTTGAAATGATTATTTTAGCAAAACAGCACATTTTGAGTTTTTAATCTGCGTTTTAACGCGTAAAACAGCATAAAAACGACGAAATTTTTATTATTCGTTTTTATTAATATTGCGTCTATTTGAACGATTTCCAACGATCTAAAAATGCTTGAAAATGCTATTTTAGCAAACAGCACGTTTTGAGATTAATCTGCGTTTTAACGCGTAAAACAGCATAAAAATCGACGAAATTTTATTTATTTGTTTTATTAATATTGCGTCTATTTGAACGTATTTCATCGATCTAAAATGCTTGAAATGATTATTTTAGCAAAACAGCACGTTTTGAGTTTTAATCGTTTTATTAAATCAGCATAAAAACGACGAATTTTTATTATTCGTTTTCTATTAATATTGCTTCTATTTGAAGATTTCAACATCTAAAATGCTTGAAAATGCTTATTTTAGAAAAAACATCACGTTTTGAGATTTAATCTGCGTTTTAACGCGTAAAACGCATAAAACGACGAAATTTTTATTATTCGTTTTTATTAATATTGCGTCTTTTTTTGAATGATTTCAACGATCTAAAAGGCTTGAAAATGATTATTTTAATAAACAGCACGTTTTGAGTTTTAATCTGCGTTTTGAACGCGTAAAACAGCATAAAAAGCGAATTTTTATTGTTCGTTTTTATTAATATTGCTTCTATTTGAACGATTTCAACGATCTAAAATGCTTGAAAATGCTTATTTTAGCAAAACGCACGTTTTGATTTAATCTGCGTTTTAAAGCGTAAAACTGCATAAAACGACGAAATTTTATTATTCGTTTTTATTAATATTGCGTCTATTTGAACGATTTAAACGATCTAAAATGTTTGGGAAACTTTATTTTAGAAAAAACAGCACGTTTGGGGCTTTAATCTGCTTTTTAACCCCAAAACCGCAAAAAAACGACAAAATTTTTTTTAATTCGTTTTTATTAATTTTTGGTCTATTTGAACGATTTCAACGTCTAAAAGGGCAAAAAAATGATTATTTTAGCAAAACAGCACTTTTTTGAGTTTTTAATCTGCGTTTTCCGTAAAACAGCTTTAAAAACGACGAATTTTTTTTTTATTTTTTTTATTAACTTGCTTCTATTTGAACGATTTAAACGATCTAAAATGCTTAAAAATGTTTTTATTTTGGCAAAAAAAGCACGTTTTGAGCTTTTTCGCGTTTTAACGCGAAAAGCAGCATAAAAACGACGAATTTTTTATTATTCGTTTTTTTTTAACATTGCTTCTATTTAACGATTTCAACGATCTAAAATGCTTGAAAATTTTTTTAAGCAAAACGGCATTTTGAGCTTTAATCTGCTTTTTAAACCCGCGAAAAGAAACTAAAAACGACGAAATTTTTTTTATTATTCTTTTTTTATTAATATTGCTATTTTGAATGATTTCCCCGTTTAAAAGGCTTTGAAAATGATTTTTTTAAATTTAAAAGCATTTTTTTGACTTTAATTTTCTTTTTAACGCGAAAAACAGCATAAAACGACAAAAATTTTTTTATTATTCTTTTTTTATTAATATTGCTTCTTTTTTAAAGTTTTCCCAAGGGGTTAAAAATGCTTAAAAATGATTATTTTAGCAAAACAGCACGTTTTGAGTTTTTAATCTGCGTTTTAACGCGAAAAAACAGCTTAAAAAACGACAAATTTTTTTATTTTTTTTTATTAATATTGTTTCTATTTAAAAGATTTCAACGATCTAAAATGCTTGAAAATGATTTTTTTAGCAAAACAGCACTTTTTGAGTTTTAATCCGTTTTAAGGTAAAAAAACATAAAACGACAAAATTTTTTATTATTCGTTTTTATTAATTTGGCGTCTATTTGAACGATTTCAACGATCAAAAATGCTTGAAAATGTTTATTTTAGCAAAACAGCCCCGTTTTGAAATTTAAATCTGCGTTTTAACGCGAAAAAACAGCAAAAACGACGAAATTTTTATTATTTGTTTATTATTAATATTGCGTCTATTTGAAGGGTTTTTTAGGGATCTAAAATGCTTGAAAATGATTATTTTAGCAAAACAGCAGTTTTGAGTTTTAATCTGCTTTTAACGCGAAAACAGCATAAGAACGATAAATTTTTTTTTCTTTTTTTATTAATTTTTGGCCTTCTTTTTTGAACGATTTCAACGATCAAAAAAATGCTTAAAAAATGCTTATTTTAGCAAAACAGCACTTTTTGAGTTTTAATCTGCGTTTAACGCGTAAAAAAACATAAAAACGATGAAATTTTTAATTTTTTTTTTTATTAATATTGTTTCTATTTGAACGTTTTCCAACGATCTAAAATGCTTGAAAATGCTTTTTTTAGCAAAACAGCACGTTTGGGGTTTTAAAAATCTGCTTTTTAAACCCGGAAAAAAACAAAAAAACGACAATTTTTATAATTATTTTTTATTAATATTGTTTCTATTTGAACGTTTTCCCAACGATCTAAAATGTTTCAAAAAGGCTTTTTTTTTGGCAAAACAGCACGTTTTGGGGCCCTTTAATCTGCTTTTTAACGCGTAAAGCAGCATAAAAACGACGAAATTTTTATTATTTTTTTTTTTTATTAATATTGCGTCTTTTTTGGCATTTCAACGGTTCAAAATGTTTTGAAAATGATTATTTTAATAAAACAGCACGTTTTGAGTTTTAATCTGTTTTTTTAACGCGAAAAACAGCAAAAAAACGACAAAATTTTTTATTATTCTTTTTTTTATTAATATTGCTTCTATTTGAACGATTTCAGCGTTTTAAAAAATGTTTTGAAAATGCTTATTTTGGCAAAACAGCACGTTTTGAATTTTAATCTGCGTTTTAACGCGAAAAAACAGCTTAAAAAACGACGAAATTTTATTATTCGTTTTTATTAATATTGCGTCTTTTGGAACGATTTCAACGATCTAAAATGCTTGAAAATGATTTTTTTTTGGGAAAAACCCCGTTTTAAAATTTTTCCTTTTTAACGCGTAAAACAGCAAAAAAACGACGAATTTTTATTTTTTTTTAAATTATTGCTTTTTTGGGAACGATTTAAACGATCTAAAAAATTTTAAAAAATGCTTATTTTAGCAAAACAGCACGTTTTGAGTTTTTAACCCTGCGTTTTAACGCGTAAAAAAACAAAAAAACGACAAAATTTTTTTATTATTCGTTTTTATTAATTTGCGTCTTTTGAACGATTTAACGATCAAAAATGCTTGAAAATGTTTTATTTTAATAAAACAGCACCGTTTTGAGTTTAATCTGCGTTTTAACGCAAAAAAACATAAAACGCAATTTTTATTATTCGTTTTTATTAATTTTTTGCTTTTTATTTGAACGTTTAAACCGATTTTAAAATGCTTGAAAATGATTATTTTAAAAAAACAGCACGTTTTTAGCTTTAATCTGCTTTTAACGCGTAAAAAAACATAAAAAACAGGGGGAAATTCGTTTTTTTAAAAATTGTTTATTTGAACGATTTCAACGATCTAAAATGCTTGAAAATCTTTTTTTAGAAAAAACAGCACTTTTTGGGGCTTTTGCTTTTTTAAAGGAAAAACCCGAAAAAACGAAAAAAATTTTTATTATTCGTTTTTATTAATTTGCGTCTTTTGAACGTTTTCCCAACGATCTAAAATGCGAAAATGCTTATTTTAGCAAAACAGCACTTTTTGAGCTTTAATCTGCTTTTTTAACGCGTAAAACGCCAACAAAATTTTTTATTATTCTTTTTTATTAATTTGCGTCTTTTTTTGAACGATTTAAACGATCTAAAATCTTAAAAAATGATTATTTTAGAAAAACAGCACGTTTTGAGCTTTAACTGCGTATTAACGCGAAAAAAACAAAAAAACGACGAATTTTTTATTCGTTTTTAAAAATAGTTTCTATTTGAACGATTTAAAACGACCCTAAAATGCTTGAAAATGCTTTTTTTTAACCAAAACAGCACTTTTTGATCTTTAATCTGCGTTTTAACGCGTAAAACAGCAAAAAAACGACAAATTTTTTTATCATTCGTTTTTATTAATATTGCTTCTATTTAAAACGATTTCAACGATCTAGAATGCTTTGAAAATGATTATTTTAGCAAAACAGCACTTTTTGAGCTTTTAATCTGCGTTTTAACGCGTAAAAAAACATAAAAACGACGATTTTTTATTTTTTTCGTTTTTATTAATATTGCTTCTATTTGAACGATTTCAACGATCAAAAATTTTTTTGAAAATGCTTATTTTAGCAAAACAGCACTTTTTGAGTTTTAATCTGGGGTTTAAAAGCGTAAAAAAAAAAAAAAACGACGAAATTTTTTATTTTTCTTTTTTTTTAATATTGCGTCTATTTGAAGTTTTCCCAACGATCGGTTTTGAAAATGTTTAAATTTTAAAAAAAACAGCACTTTTTGACCCCAAATCTGCTTTTAAAACGCGTAAAAAAACAAAAAAAACGACGAATTTTTATTTTCTTTTTTATTAATATTGCTTCATTTAAAACGATTTCAACGATCAAAAAATGCTTAAAAAATGCTTTTTTTGGCAAAACGCCTTTTTTGAGCTTTAACTGCTTTTAAAAGCGTAAAACGCAAAAAAACGACGAAATTTTTTATTATTCGTTTTATTAATTTGCGTCTTTTAAAAGGTTTAAAAACGTCTAAAAACCCAAAAATGTTATTTTAAAAAACAGCCGTTTTGAGTTTTTAATCTGCTTTTTTAACGCGTAAAACAGCAAAAAAAACGACAAAATTTTTTTTTCTTTTTTTTATTAATATTGCTTCTATTTGAAGATTTAAAAGATCTAAAATGCTTGAAAATGTTTTTTTTAGCAAAACAGCACTTTTTGGGCTTTAATCGGGTTTTAAACGAAAAACACAAAAAAAACGACGAAATTTTTATTATTCGTTTTATTAAATTGCTTCTATTTGAACGTTTCAAGGGATCTTGCTTGAAAATGCTTATTTTAGCAAAACAGCACGTTTTGAGCTTTAATCTGCGTTTAACGCGTAAAACGAAAAAAAAGGGAAAAAATTTTTTATTTTTCTTTTTTTTATTAAATTCCCTTCTATTTGAACGATTTCAACGATCTAAAATGTTTAAAAAATGTTATTTTAGCAAAACAGCACGTTTTGAGTTTTTCTGCGTTTTAACCGAAAAACAGCAAAAAAACGACAAAATTTTTTTATTATTCTTTTTTTTATTAAATTGCTTTTATTTGAAGATTTCAACGATCAAAAGGCTTAAAAATATTATTTTAAAAAACACCCGTTTTGAGCTTTAATTTTCGTTTTAACGGAAGAAAAACGCAAAAAAAAAGGGCGGAAATTTTATTCGTTTTTTTTTTGTTTCTTTTTGGGAACGATTTCAACGATCTAAAATGCTTGAAAATGTTTTTTTAAAAGCAAAACAGCACTTTTTGAGCTTTAACGCTTTTAACGCGAAAAAGGGGCAATAAAACGACAAAAATTTTTTATTATTCTTTTTTTATTAATATTGCTTTATTTAAAAGATTTCAACGATCAAAAAGGCTTGAAAATATTATTTTAAAAAACGGCACTTTTGAGTTTTAATTTTCGTTTTAACGCGTAAACAGCATAAAACGAGGGAAATTTTTTTATTATTCTTTTTTTATTAATATTGCTTTATTTGAACGTTTTCCCCAACGATCAAAAATGCTTGAAAAGGGTTTTATTTTTAGAAAAAACAGCACGTTTTGACAATCTGCGTTTAACGCGTAAAACAGCATAAAACGACAAAATTTTTATTATTTTTTTTTATTAATACCTTCATTTGAAAGTTTTCCCACATCTAAAATGCTTGAAAATAAATTAAATTTTAGAAAAACAGCACTTTTGAGTTTTAATCTGCGTTTTAACGCGTAAAACAGCATAAAAACACAAAATTTTTATTATTCGTTTTTTTTTTTAATTTTGGGTTTCTTTTTGAACGATTTCAACGATCTAAAATGCTTAAAAAATGCTTTTTTTAAAAGAAAAAACAGCACGTTTTGAGTTTAATCTGCTTTTTAACGCGTAAAAAAAACAAAAAAAACGAGAAATTTTTTTTTTATTTGTTTTTATTAATATTGCTTCTATTTGAACGATTTAAACGATCAAAAATGCTTAAAAAAGGGTTTATTTTGGCAAAACAGCACGTTTTGATTTTAATCTGCGTTTTAACGCGTAAAACAGCATAAAAACGAGAATTTTTTTTAATTTTTTTTTATTAATTTTTGTTTTATTTGAACGATTTCAACGTTCAAAAATGTTTTGAAAATGCTTATTTTAGCAAAACAGCACGTTTTAGCTTTAATCTGCGTTTTAACGCGTAAAACAGCATAAAACGACGAATTTTTTTATTCGTTTTTATTAATATTGCTTCTATTTGAACGATTTCAACGATCTAAAATGCTTGAAAATGCTTATTTTAGCAAAACAGCACGTTTTGAGCTTTAATCTGCGTTTTAAGCGAAAAACGCATAAAAACGAAGAATTTTTATTATTCGTTTTTATTAATATTGCGTCTATTTGAACGATTTCTAACGATTTTAAAATGCTTGAAATGCTTTTTTGAAAAGTTACCGTTTTGAGTTTTTTTTAATCTGCGTTTTAACGCGTAAAACAGCATAAAAACAAATTTTTATTATTCGTTTTTATTAATATTCGCTTTATTTGAAGGGATTTAACGATCTAAAAATCTTGAAAATGATTATTTTTAGCAAAACAGCAGTTTTAGTTTTAATCTGCGTTTTTAACGCGTAAAACAGCATAAAACGACGAATTTTATTTCGTTTTTATTAATATTGCTTCTATTTGAACGATTTCAACGATCTAAAATG
This sequence comes from Dalotia coriaria, assembly GCF_025399875.1. Lineage (NCBI taxonomy): Eukaryota > Metazoa > Arthropoda > Insecta > Coleoptera > Staphylinidae > Dalotia > Dalotia coriaria. Next base: position 11,718 of record NW_027046919.1, on the reverse strand, counting down.
CTTGAAAATGCTATTTTAGCAAAACAAAGTTTTGACTTTAATCTGCGTTTTAACGCGTAAAACGCATAAAACGACGAATTTTTATCATTCGTTTTATTAATATTGCTTCTTTTGAACGATTTCAACGTCTAAAATGCTTGAAAATGATTATTTTAGAAAAGCACGTTTTGAGTTTTAATTGCGTTTTAACGCGTAAAACAGCATAAAAACGACGATTTTTTATTATTCTTTTTTATTAATATCCCTTTATTTGACGATTTCAACGATCTAAAATGCGAAAATGTTAATTTTAGCAAAACAGCACGTTTTGAGCTTTAATCTGCGTTTTAAGCGTAAACAGCATAAAACGACGAAATTTTTATTATACGTTTTTAATTTGCGTCTATTTGAACGATTTCAACGATCAAAAAATGTTGAAAATGCTAATTTAAAAACAGCACGTTTTGATTTTTAATCTGCGTAAAACGCGTAAACAGCATAAAACGACGAATTTTTTTTATTCGTTTTTATTAATATTCTTCTATTTGAACGATTTCACGATCAAAATGCTTGAAAATGCTTATTTTAGCAAAACAACGTTTTAAATTTAATCTGCGTTTTAACGCGTAAACAGCATAAAAACGACGAAATTTTATTATTCGTTTTTATTAATATTGCTCTATTTGAACGATTTCAACGATCTAAAATGCTTGAAAATGATTATTTTAGCAAACAGCACGTTTTGAGCTTTAATCTGCGTTTTAACGCGTAAACAGCATAAAAACGACGAATTTTTTTATTCTTTTTTTATTAATATTGCTTATTTGAACGATTTCAACGATCAAAAAATGCTTGAAAATGTTTATTTAAGCAAAACAGCACGTTTTGATTTTTAATCTGCGTTTAACGCGTAAAACAGCATAAAACGACGAAATTTTTAAATATTCGTTTTTATTAACATTGCGTCTATTTGAACGATTTCAACGATCTAAAATGCTTGAAAATGATTATTTTGAAAACAGCACGTTTTTGAGCTTTAATCTGCGTATAACGCGTAAACAGATAAAACGATAATTTTTATTATTCGTTTTTATTAATATTGCTTCTATTTGACGATTTCAACGAACAAAATGTTGAAAATGTTTATTTTACAAAACAGCACGTTTAAAAGCGTTTTATACGTTTTAAAGCGTAAACAGCATAAAACGACGAAATTTTATTATTCGTTTTTAAATAATTGCGCTATTTAAAGGGTTTCAACGTCTAAAATGCTTAAAATTTTTTTGCAAACACACGTTTTATTTTTAATCTGCGTTTTAACGCGTAAAGCGCATAAAAACGACGAACTTTTTATTATTTTTTTTATTAATATTGGTCTTTTGAACGATTTCAACGATCTAAAATGCTTGAAAATGATTATTTTAGCAAAACAGCACTTTTTGTTTTAATTTGCGTTTTAACGCGTAAAACAGCATAACGACGAATTTTTAATTATTCGTTTTTATTAATATTGCTTCTATTTGAACGATTTCAACGATCTAAAATGCTTGAAAATGATTATTTTAGCAAAACAGCACGTTTTGAGCTTTAATTGCGTTTTAACGCTTAAAACATAAAAACGACGAAATTTATTATCGTTTTTATTAATATTGCGTCTATTTGAACGATTTAATCGATTCTAAAATGCGTAAAATGATTATTTTAGCAAAACAGCACGTTTTTGAGCTTATAATCTGCGTTTTAACGTAAAACAGCTAAAACGACGAATTTTTATTATTCGTTTTTATTAATATTGCTCTATTTGAAAGATTTTAACGATAAAAATGCTGAAAAATGCTTATTTTATTAAACAGCATTTTTGAGCTTTAATCTGCGTTTTAACGCGTAAAAGCATAAAACGACGAATTTTAATATCGTTTTTTATTAATATTGCGTTTTAAGTTTCAACGATCTAAAAAGCTTGAAATTGATTATTTTATGCAAAACAGCACGTTTTGACTTTAATCTGCGTTTTAACGCGTAAAAATATTTAAAACACATTTTTTATTCGTTTTTAATATGCTTCTATTTGAACGCTTTCAACGATCAAAAATGATTGAAAATGCTTATTTTTGCAAACAGCACGTTTTGAGCTTTAATCTGCGTTTTAACGGTAAAACAGCATAAAAACGACGAAATTTTTATTATTTTTTATTAATATGCGTCTATTTGAACGATTTAAACGTCTAAAATGCTTGAAAATGATTATTTTAAAAAAGCACGTTTTGAGCTTTAATCTGCGTTTAACGCGTAAAACAGCATAAAAAACGACGATTTTTTATTATTCGTTTTTATTACATTGCTTTCTATTTGAACGATTTCAACGATCTAAAATGCGAAATGACTATTTTAGCAAAACAGCAACGTTTTGAGCTTTAATCTGCGTTTTAAAGCGAGAAACATAAAAACGACGAAATTTTTATTATTCGTTTTTATTAATATTGCTCTATTTGAACGATTTCAACGATCTAAAATGCTTGAAAATGTATTAATTTAAAAAACAGCACGTTTTGAGCTTTAATCTGCGTAAAACGCGTAAAACAGCATAAAAACGACGAATTTTTATTATTCGTTTTTATTAATATTGCTTCTATTTGAACGATTTCAACGATCTAAAATGTTGAAAATGTTATTTTAGCAAAACAGCACGTTTTGAGATTTAATCTGCGTTTTAACGCGTAAAACAGCATAAAAACGACGAAATTTTTATTATTCGTTTTTATCAATATTGCGTCTATTTGAACGATTTCAACGATCTAAAATGCTTGAAAATGATTATTTTAGCAAAACAGCACGTTTTGAGCTTTAATCTGCGTTTTAACGCGTAAAACAGCATAAAAACGACGAATTTTTATTATTCGTTTTTATTAATATTGCTTCTATTTGAACGATTTCAACGATCTAAAATGCTTGAAAATGATTATTTTAAGCAAAACAGCACGTTTTGAGCTTTAATCTGCGTTTTAACGCGTAAAACAGCATAAAAACGACGAATTTTTATTATTCGTTTTTATTAATATTGCTTCTATTTGAACGATTTCAACGACTAAAATGCTTGAAAATGATTATTTTAGCAAAACAGCACGTTTTGAGCTTTAACCTGCGTTTTAACGCGTAAAAACATATAAAACGATGTATTTTTTATTATTCGTTTTATTAATATTGCTTCTATTTAGACAATTTCAACGATCTAAAATGCTTGAAAATGTATTTTAGCAAAACAGCGCGTTTGAGCTTTAATCACGCGTTTTAACGCGTAAAACAGCATAAAAACGACGAAATTTTTTATTATTCGTTTTTATTAATATTGCGTCTATTTGAACGATTTCCAGCGATCTAAAATGCTTGAAAATGATTATTTTAGCAAAACAGCACGTTTGGAGAAGCAATCTGCGTTTTAACGCGTAAAACAGCATAAAACGACAATTTTTTATTATTCGTTTTTTATTAATATTGAAAGCTTCTATTTGAACAGTTTCCAACGATCTAAAATGCTTGAAAATGCTTATTTATAAAACAGCACGTTTGAACACCAATCTGCGTTTTTAACGCGTAAAACAGCATAAAACGACGATTTTATTATTCGTTTTTTATTAATATTGCGTCTATTTGAACGGTGCAACGATCTAAAATGCTTGAAAATGATTATTTTAGCGCCAAAACAGCACGTTTTGAAGGCTTTAACCTGCGTTTTTAACGCGTAAAACAGCAAAAACGATGTATTTTTATTATTCGTTTTTTTTTATTAATATTGCTTCTATTTGAACGATTTCAACGATCTAAAATGCTTGAAAATGCTTATTTTAGCAAAACAGCACGTTTGAGCTTTAATCTGCGTTTTTAGCGTAAAACAACATAAAACGACGAATTTTTATTATTCGTTTTTATTAAATATTGCGTCTATTTGAACGATTTCAACGATCTAAAATGCTTGAAAAGAATGATTATTTTAGCAAAACAGCACGTTTTGAGCTTTTACAGTCTGCGTTTAACGCGTAAAACAGCATAAAACGGTGAATTTTATTATTCGTTTTTATTAATATTGCTTCTATTTGGAACGATTTCAACGATCTAAAAATGCTTGAAAATGCTTATTTTAGCAAAACAGCACGTTTTGAGCTTTTGAAATCTGCGTTTTAACGCGTAAAACAACATAAAAACGACAGAGAATTTTTATTATTCGTTTTTATTAATATTGCGTCTATTTGAACGATTTCAAGCGATCGTGGCGAAAATGATTATTTTAGCAAAGCGGCACGTTTGAGGCTTTAATCTGCGTTTTAACGCGTAAAACGCTTATAAAAACGACGATTTTTATTATTCGTTTTTATTAATAGCCCAGCTACCATTTGAACCCGATTTCAACGATCTAAAATGCTTGAAAATAGCATTTTAGCAGCAAAACAGCACGTTTTTGAGCTTTTAATCTGCGTTTTAACGCGTAAAACAGCAACATAAAACGACAGAAATTTTTATTATTCGTTTTTTATTAATATTGCGTCTATTTGAACGATTTTCAACGGTAAAATGGCGAAAATGATTATTTTAGCAAAACAGCACGTTTGAGCTTTTAATCTGCGTTTAACGCGTAAAACGCGAAAGCATAAAACGACGAATTTTTGTTATTCGTTTTTATTAATATTTAGCTTCTATTTGAACGATTTCAGCGATCTAAAATGCTTGAAATGCTTACTTTTAGCAAACGGCACGTTTTGAGCTTTAATCTGCGTTTTAACGCGTAAAACAGCATAAAACGACGAATTTTTTATTATTCGTTTTTATTAATATTGCTTCTATTTGAACGATTTCAACGATCTAAAATGCTTGAAAATGCTTATTTTAGCAAAACAGCACGTTTTGAGCTTTAATCTGCGTTTTAACGCGTAAAGCGCATAAAACGACGAAATTTTTATTATTCGTTTTTATTAATATTGCGTCTATTTGAACGATTTAAACGATCTAAAATGCTTAAAATGATTATTTTAGCAAAACAGCACGTTTTGAGCTTTAATCTGCGTTTTAACGCGTAAAACAGCATAAAAACGACGAATTTTTATTATTCGTTTTTATTAATATTGTTTCTATTTGAACGATTTCAACGATCTAAAATGCTTGAAAATGCTTATTTCAGCAAAACAGCACGTTTTGAACTTTTAATCTGCGTTTTAACGCGTAAAACAGCATAAAACGACGAATTTTTATTATTCGTTTTTATTAATATTGCGTCTATTTGAACGATTTCAACGATCTAAAATGCTTGAAAATGATTATTTTAGCAAAACAGCACGTTTGAGCTTTTAACCTGCGTTTTAACGCGTAAAACAGCATAAAACGATGAATTTTTATTATTCGTTTTTTATTAATATGCTTCTATTTGAACGATTTCAACGATCTAAAATGCTTGAAAATGCTTATTTTAGCAAAACAGCACGTTTTGAGCTTTAATCTGCGTTTTAACGCGTAAAACAAGCATAAAAACGACGAAATTTTTTATTATTCGTTTTTATTAATATTGCGCCTATTTGAACGATTTCAACGATCTAAAATGCTTGAAAATGATTATTTTAGCAAAACAGCACGTTTTGAGCTTTAGTCTGCGTTTTAACGCGTAAAACAGCATAAAAACGACGAATTTTTATTATTCGTTTTTATTAATATTGCTTCTATTTGAACATTTCAACGATCTAAAATGCTTGAAAATGCTTATTTTAGCAAAACAGCACGTTTTGAGCTTTAATCTGCGTTTTAACGCGTAAAACAGCATAAAACGACAGAATTTTATTATTCGTTTTTATTAATATTGCGTCTATTTGAACGATTTCAACGATCTAAAATGTTAAAATGATTATTTTAGCAAAACAGCACGTTTTGAGCTTTAATCTGCTTTTAACGTGGAAAACAGCATAAAACGACGAATTTTATTATTCGTTTTATTAATATTGCTTCTATTTGAACGATTTCAACGATCTAAAATGCTTGAAAATGATTATATTAGCAAAACAGCACGTTTTGAGCTTAAATCTGCGTTTTAACGCGTAAAACACATAAAAACGACGAATTTTTTATTATTCGTTTTTATTACTATTTTTCTATTTGAACGATTTCAACAATCTAAAATGCTTGAAAATGCTTATTTTAGCAAAACAGCGCGTTTTGAGCTTTAATCTGCGTTTTAACGCGTAAAACAAAAAAAATTTTTATTATTGTTTTTTAAGTTTAAAATTTCAACGATTAAATGCTAAAATGATTTTTCAAAGTCGTTTAGGCTTAACGCTTTAACGCGTAAAACAGCATAAAACGAAATTTTTAAAAATTTTTTTTATAATTTCGTCTATTTGAACGATTTCAACGTCAAAATGCGTGTTTAAATTTTAGCAAAACAGCACGTTTTGCATTTAATCTGCGTTTTAGGGAAATACTTAAAACGACGAATTTTATTTATTGTTTTATTTATTTTTGCTTCTTTGAACGATTTCAACGATTAAATGCGTAAAACATTTTATGAAAACAGCACGTTTTTGAGCTTTGTTTTCTTTAACGCGTAAAACACATAAAACGACGAAAGTTTTATTATTCGTTTTTTATAATATTGCGTCTATTTGAACGTTTTTCGCAAAATGCGAAAATGATTTTTTTAGCAAAGTGCACGTTTTTGAGCTTTAATCTGCTTTTTAACGCGTAAACGCATAAACGACAAATTTTTATTATTCGTTTTTATTAATATGCGTTTGAACGATTTCAACGATCTAAAATGCTTGAAAATGATTATTTTAAAAAACGCCGTTTTGACTTAATCGCGCTTTAACGCGTAAAATGCAAAAAGACGTTTGGTTTTTTTTTATTGCCTTTTGAACGATTTAACGATCTAAATGCTTGAATTTTATTTTAAAAACAGCACTTTTTGGAGCTTTAACTTTTTAACGCGAAAAAACACATAAAAACGACGAATTTTTTTTTGGGGTTTTTATTAATATTGCGTCAGGACGATTTCACGATCTAAAATGTTAAATATTTTTTTTGCAAAACAGCGTTTTGAGCTTAAATTTCCGTATTCGCGTAAAACAGCATAAAACGCAATTTTTTATACTATTAATATTGCTTCTATTTGAACGATTTCAACGATCTAAAATTGACACCCGTTTTAAGCTTTAATCTGCGTTTTAACGCGTAAAACAGCATAAAACGACGAAATTTTTATTATTCGTTTTTAAATTTAATATTTACTTTTAAACATTTCAACGATCAAAATGCTTAAATTTATTTTAGCAAAACAGCACGTTTTGGTTTTAATCTGCGTTTTAACGCGAAAAACAGCATAAAAACGCAAAAATTTTTTACTATTCGTTTTTATTAATATTGCGTCTATTTGAACGATTTCAACGATCATAAGTGAAAATGATTATTTTAGAAACAGCGTTTTGATTTTAATCTGCGTTTTAACGCGTAAAACAGCATAAAACGACGAATTTTTGGTATTCGTTTTATTAATATTGCGTCTGTTAAACGGTTTCAGCAGTCAAGTCGCGTCGCGCTTTTAGGAAAACAGCACGTTTGAAGCACAATCTGCGTTTTTTAACGTGCAACAGCGAAATTTTATTATTCGTTTTATTAATGCGTCCTGTTGAACGATTTCAACGATCTACGATGCTTGAAAATGCTTTATTTTTGGCAAAACAGCACGTTCTGAGCTTTAATCAGCGTTTAACGCGTAAGAGCAGCATAAAACGACAGATTTTTATTATTCGTTTTTTTATTAATATACGCGTAAAACAGCATAAAACGACGAAATTTTTATTTCTCGTTTTTTGTATGTGCGTCCTGTGAACGCGATTTCAGCGATCTAAATGCTTGAAAATGATTATTTTGCTTAAGCAGCACGTTTGAGCTTTAATCTGCGTTTGAACGCGTAAAACAACATAAAACGACGAATTTTACATTATTCGTTTTATTAGTATTGCTTCTATTTGAACGGTTTCCGGCGATCTACAAAATGCTTGAAAATTAAGCGTTTCGCGTAAAACAGCACGTTTGAGCTTTAATCTGCGTTTTGCGCGTAAAACAGCATAAAGCGACGAATTTTTTATTGTTGGTAATGTTGCGCTTCTATTTGAACGATTTCAACGGTAAAATGCTTTGAAAATGCTTATTTTGCAAAACAGCGCGTTTGTGTTTTAATCTGCGTTTTAACGCGTAAACAGCAAAAGCGACGAAATTTTTATTATTCGTTTTTGTATGTGCTTCTATTTGAACGATTTCAACGTCAAAAATGCTTGAAAATGCTTATTGCCAGCAAAACAGCACGTTTTGAGGGGCTACCAATCTGCGTTTAACGCGGTAAAACAGCATAAAACGGCAATTTTTTTATTATTCGTTTTTTATTATGCCTTCTATTTGAGGCGTTTAGCTTGATCTAAAATGCTTGAAAATGCTTATTTTAGCAAAACAGCACGTTTTTTGAGCTTTAATCTGCGTTTTAACGCGTAAGGCAACATAAAACGACGAATTTACATTATTCGTTTTTTATTAATATTGCGTCTATTTGAACGGTTCAACAATCTAAAATGCTTGAAAATGCTTATTTTAGCAAAACAGCACGTTTTGAGCTTTGTCTGCGTTTTAACGCGTAAAACAGCATAAAACGACGAATTTTTATTATTCGTTTTTTTATTAATATTGCTTCAATTTAAACGATTTCGCGTCTAAATGCTTGAAAATGCTTATTTTAGCAAAACAGCACGTTTGAGCTTTTAATCTGCGTTTTAACGCGTAAACAACGCATAAAACGACGAAATTTTTTTATTATTCGTTTTTTATTAATATTGCGTCTGTTTGAACGATTTCAGCGATCTAAAATGCTTGAAAATGCTTATTTTAGCAAACAGCACGTTTTTGAGCTTTTAGTCTGCGTTTAACGCGTAAAACAGCATAAAAGCAGGCAGAAGATTTTATTATTCGTTTTTTAGTAATATTGCGTCTATTTGAACGATTTCGAAAAACGATCTAAAATGCTTGAAAATGATTATTTTAGCAAAGTAGCACGTTTTGAGCTTTAGTCTGCGTTTTAACGTAAAACAGCATAACAACGACGAAATTTTTATTATTCGTTTTTTATTAATATTGTTCTATTTGAACGATTTTAATGATCTAAAATGGCAAGAAATGATTATTTTAGCAAAACAGCACGTTTTGAGCTTTGAAATCTGCGTTTTAACGCGTAAAACAGCATAAAACGACGAATTTTTTATTATTCGTTTTTATTAATATTGCTTCAATTTAAACGTTTCAACGATATAAAATGCTTGAAAATGCTTATTTTAACAAAACAGCACGTTTGAGCTTAATCTGCGTTTAACGCGTAAAACAACATAAAACGACGAAATTTTTATTATTCGTTTTATTAATGTGCACGTCTATTTGAACAGTTCAACGATCTAAAATGCTTGAAAAATGCTTATTTTAGCAAAACAGCACGTTTTGAGCTTTAATCTGCGTTTAACGCGTAAAACAACATAAAACGGTGAAATTTTATTATTCGTTTTTATTAATATTGCGTCTATTTGAACGATTTCAACGATCTAAAATGCTTGAAAATGATTATTTTAGCAAATAGCACGTTTTGAGCTTTTAATCTGCGTTTTAACGCGTAAAACAACATAACAACGGTAGAGAATTTTGTGTCGTTTTTTTATTAATATTGCTTCTATTTGAACGATTTCCAGTGATCTAAATGCTTGAAAAGTAGTTATTTTTAGCAAAACAGCGCGTTTGAGAGCTTTAATCCGGGTTTTTAACGCGTAAAACAGCATAAAACGGCGAGAATTTTTATTATTTATTCGTTTTATTAATATTTAGCTTCTATTTGAACGATTTCAACGATCTAAAATGTCTGAAAATGCTTATTTTAGCAAAACAGCACGTTTTTGAGCTTTAATCGCACGTTTTAACACTTGTAAAACAGCATAAAAACGACGAATTTTTTATTATTCGTTTTTATTAATATTTAGCTATTTGAACGTAATATTGCTTCTATTTGAACGATTTCAACGATCTAAAATGCGAAAATGTTATTTAGCAAAACAGCACGTTTGAGCTTTAATCTGCGTTTTAACGCGTAAAAAACAAAAAAACGACAAAATTTTTTTAAATTGGGTTTTATTAATATTGCTCTATTTGAACGATTTCAACGATCAAAAGGGCGAAAATGATTATTTTGGCAAAACGGCACGTTTTGAGCTTTAATCTCGTTTTAACGCGTAAAACAGCATAAAAACGGCAAAAATTTTTTTATTCGTTTTTATTAATATTGCTTCTATTTGAACGATTTCAACGATCTAAAATGCTTGAAAATGTTTTTTTTAGCAAAACAGCCTTTTTGAGCTTTAATCTGCGTTTTAACGCGTAAAACACATAAAAACGACGAATTTTTATTATTCGTTTTATTAATATTGCTTATTTGAACGATTTCAACGATCTAAAATCTTGAAAATGTTTTTTTTAGCAAAACACCCGTTTTGAGCTTTAATCTGCGTTTTAACGCGCAAAACAGCATAAAACGACAAATTTTTATTATTCGTTTTTTTTAAATTTCTTTATTTGAACGATTTCAACGATCAAAAATTTGAAAATGCTTATTTTAGCAAAACAGCTTTGAGCTTTTAATCTCGTTTTAACGCAAAAAAACAAAAAACGCAAAATTTTATTATTCTTTTTTTATTAATATTGCTCTATTTGAACGATTTCAACGATCTTGCTTAAAAATTTTATTTAGCAAAACAGCACGTTTTGAGTTTTTAATCTGCGTTTTCGCGTAAAACATATAAAACGACAATTTTATTATTCTTTTTTTATTAATATTTCTTTTTGGGAGATTTCAGCGATCTAAAATGCTTGAAATGTTATTTAAGCAAAAAGCACGTTTGAGGCTTTAATCTGCGTTTTAACGCGTAAAACAATAAAACGACAAATTTTTTTATATTCGTTTTTATTAATGCTTTCTATTTGAAGATTTCAACGATCTAAAATGCTTGAAATGCTTATTTTGCAAAACAGCACTTTTTGAGCTTTAAATCTGCGTTTTAACGCGAAAAACAGCATAAAAACGACAATTTTATTATTCTTTTTTATTAATATTGCTTCTATTTGAAATTTAACGATCTAAAATGTGAAATGATTATTTAGCAAAACAGCACGTTTTGAGCTTTAATCTGCGTTTTAACGCGTAAAAACATAAAACGAAAAAATTTTTATTATTCTTTTTTATTAATTTTTGCTCTATTTGAACGATTTAACGATCAAAAATGCTTGAAAATGTTATTTTGCAAAACAGCGTTTTGAGGCAATCTGCTTTTTAACGTAAAAAAACAAAAAAACGACAAATTTTTATTATTCGTTTTATTAATATTGCTTCTTTTTGGGAACGATTTCAACGATCTAAAATGCTTGAAAATGTTTTTTTTAAGCAAAACAGCACGTTTTGAGCTTTAATCTGCGTTTTAACGCGTAAAACAGCATAAAAACGACGATTTTTATTATTCGTTTTATTAATATTGCTTCTATTTGAACTATTTCAACGATCTAAAATGCTTGAAAATGCTTATTTTAGCAAAACAGCACGTTTGAGCTTTAATCTGCGTTTTAACGCGTAAAAAAACATAAAACGACGAAATTTTTATTATTCGTTTTTATTAATATTGCCCTATT
>NW_027046918.1:0-19202 GCF_025399875.1 Dalotia coriaria | reverse complement strand
TTTTAATTTTCGTTTTTTTTTTTTCCTTTTTAAAAAATTTAAAAAAAAATTTAAAAAAGCTTTTTAACCCCAAAAAAAAACCCCAAAAAAAACAAAAAATTTTTTTTTTTTTTTAATTTTTTTTTTTAAAAGTTAAAATTTTTTTTTTAAAAAAAAAAAAAAGGGGTTTTTTTTTTTTTAAAAAAAAAAAAAAAAATTTTTTTTTTTTTTTTTTTTTAAAAAAAAAAAAAAAATTTTTTTTTAAAAAACCCCTTTTTTTTTTTTTTTTTAAAAAAAAAAACCCAAAAAAAAATTTTTTTTTTTTTTTTTTTTTTTTTTTAAAAAAAATTTTAAAAAAAAAAAAAAAAAGGGGTTTTTTTTAAAAAAAAAAACCAAAAAAATTTTTTTTTTTTTTTTTAAAATTTTTTTTTTTAAAAAAAAAAAAAATTTTTTAAAAAACCCAAAAAAATTTTTTTTTTTGGGAAAAAAAAAATTAAAAAAAATTTTTTTTTTTTTTAAAAAAAATTTTTTTTTAAAAAAAATTTTTTAAAAAAAAAAAAAGGGGTTTTTTTTTGCTTTTAAAAAAAAACCCAAAAAAAAGGGGTTATTTTTTTTTTTTTTTTTTTTTTTTCCATTTAACGAAAAAATTTTAAAATTTTAAAATTTTTAAAAAAAAACCCTTTTGAGTTTTAATCTGCGTTTTAACGCGTAAAACAGCATAAAAACGACGAATTTTTATTATTCGTTTTATTAATATTGCGTCTATTTGAACGATTTCAACGATCTTAAATGCTTGAAAAATGCTTATTTTGAGCAAAACAGCACGTTTTGAGTTTTAATCTGCGTTTTAACGCGTAAAACAGCATAAAAACGACGAATTTTTTTATTATTTGTTTTTATTAATATTGCGTCTATTTGAACGATTTCAACGATCTAAAATGCTTGAAAATGCTTATTTTAGCAAAACAGCACGTTTTGAGCTTTAATCTGCGTTTAACGCGTAAAACAGCATAAAAACGACGAAATTTTTATTATCTTTTATTAATATTGCGTCTATTTGAACGATTTCAACGATCTAAAATGCATGAAAATGTTATTTTGAAAAACACACGTTTTGAGCTTTAATCTGCGTTTTAACGCGTAAACAGCATTAAAACGACGAATTTTATTATTCGTTTTTATTAAATTGTTCTATTTGAACGATTTCAACGATCTAAAATGCTTGAAAAGTTTATTTTAGCAAATAAGCACGTTTTGAGTTTAATCTGCGTTTTAACGCGTAAAACAGCATAAAAACGACAAATTTTTTATTATTCGTTTTATCAATATTGCTTCTATTTTGAACGATTTCAGCGATTTAAAATGCTTTGAAAATGCTTATTTAGCAAAACAGCACGTTTTGAGTTTAATCTGCGTTTTAACGCGTAAAACAGCATAAAACGACGAATTTTATTATTCGTTTTTATTAATATTGCGTCTATTTGAAACGATTTCAACGATCTTAAATGCTTGAAAATGTTATTTTAGCAAAACAGCACGTTTGAGCTTTTAATCTGCGTTTTAACGCGTAAAAACAGCATAAAAACGACGAATTTTTATTATTTGTTTTTATTAATATTGCGTCTATTTGAACGATTTCAACGATCTAAAATGCTTGAAAATGCTTATTTTAGCAAAACAGCAGTTTTGAGCTTTTAATCTGCGTTTTAACGCGTAAAACAGCATAAAACGACCAAATTTTTATTATTCGTTTTTATTAATATTGCTTTATTTGAACGATTTCAACGATCTAAAATGCTTGAAAATGCTTATTTTTAGCAAAACAGCACGTTTTGAGTTTAATCTGCGTTTTAACGCGTAAAAGCATAAAAACGACGAATTTTTATTATTCGTTTTTATTAATATTGCGTCTATTTGAACGATTTCAACGATCTAAAATGCTTAAAATGCTTATTTTAGCAAAACAGCACGTTTTGAGCGTTAATCAGCGTTTTAACGCGTAAAACAACATAAAAAGCAACGAAATTTTTATTATTTGTTTTTATTAATATTGCGTCTATTTGAACGATTTCAACGATCTAAAATGCTTGAAAATGCTTATTTTAGCAAAACAGCACGTTTTGAGTTTATCTGCGTTTTAACGCGTAAAACAGCATAAAACGACGACATTTTTATTATTCGTTTTTATTAATATTGCTTCTATTTGAACGATTTCAACGATCTAAAAATGCTTGAAAATGCTTATTTTAGCAAACAGCACGTTTTGAGCTTTAATCTGCGTTTTAACGCGTAAAACAGCATAAAACGACGAATTTTTATTATTCGTTTTATTAATATTGCGTCTATTTGAACGATTTCAACGATCTTATGCTTGAAAATGCTTATTGTAGCAAAACAGCCGTTTTGAGCTTAATCTGCGTTTTAACGCGTAAAACAGCATAAAACGACAAATTTTATTATTCGTTTTTATCAATATTGCTTCTATTTGAACGATTTCAGCGATTTAAAATGCTTGAAAAATGCTTATTTTAGCAAACAGCACGTTTTGAGCTTTAATCTGCGTTTTAACGCGTAAAACACATAAAACGACGAAATTTTTATTATTACGTTTTTTATAATTTGCGTCTATTTGAACGATTTCAACGATTAAAATGCTTGAAAATGTTTCTTTAGCAAAACAGCTCGTTTTGAGCATTATTCTGCGTTTTAACGCGTAAAACGCATAAAACGACGAAATTTTATTATTCGTTTTATTTTATTGCGTCTATTTGAACGGATTTCAACGATCTAAAATGCTTGAAAATGCTTATTTTAGCAAAACAGCAGTTTTGAGCTTTAATCTGCGTTTTAACGCGTAAAACAGCATAAAACTACAAATTTTTATTATTCGTTTTTATTTTATGCATTCGCTATTTGAAACGATTTCACGTCTAAAATGCGAAAATGCTTATTTTAGCAAAACAGCGCGTTTTGAACTTTAATCTGCGTTTTAACGCGTAAAACAGCAAAAAAAACGACAATTTTTATTATTCGTTTTTATTAATATTGCTTCTATTTGAACATTTCAACGATCTAAAATGCTTGAAAATGCTTATTTTAAGCAAAACAGCACGTTTTGAGTTTTTAATCTGCGTTTTAACGCGTAAAAAAACATAAAACGACGAAATTTTTATTATTCGTTTTTATTAATATTGCAGTCTATTTGAACGATTTCAAGGGATCTAAAATGCTTGAAAATGTTTATTTTAACAAAACAGCTCGTTTTGAGCTTTATTCTGCGTTTTAACGCGTAAAACAGCATAAAACGACAAAATTTTTTATTATTTGTTTTTTATTTTTATTGCGTCTATTTGAACGATTTCAACAATCTAAAATGCATGAAAATGCTTATTTTTAGCAAAACAGCACGTTTTGAGCTTTAATCTGCTTTTTAACGCGTAAAACAGCATAAAACGACGAATTTTTTATTATTCGTTTTTATTAATATTGTTCTATTTGAACAATTTCAACGATCTAAAATGTTTTTGAAAATACTTATTTGAGCAAAACACCCGTTTTGAGCTTTAATCTGCGTTTTAAGCGTAAAACAGCATAAAACGACGAAATTTTTATTATTCGTTTTTAATATTGCGTCTATTTGAACGATTTCAACGATCTAAAATGCATGAAAATGCTTATTTTAGAAAAAAAAAGCACGTTTGAGCTTTAATCTGCGTTTTAACGCGTAAAACAGCATAAAAACGACAAATTTTTATTATTCGTTTTTATTAATATTGCTTCTATTTGAACGATTTCAACGATCTAAAATGCTTGAAAATGCTTATTTTAGCAAAACAGACGTTTTGAGGGCTTTAATCTGCGTTTTAACGCGTAAAACAGCATAAAAACGAAAAATTTTTTTATTATTCGTTTTTATCAATATTGCTTCTATTTGAACGATTTCAAGGATTTAAAATGCTTGAAAATGCTTTACAACAAAACAGCACGTTTTAAATTTAATCTGCGTTTTAACGCGTAAAACAGCATAAAACGACGAATTTTTATTATTCGTTTTATTAATATTGCGTCTATTTGAACGATTTAAACGATCTTAAATGCTTGAAAATGCTTTTTTTTAGCAAAACAGCACGTTTTGAGTTTTAATCTGCGTTTTAACGCGTAAAAAAACATAAAAACGACGAATTTTTTATTATTTTTTTTTATTAATATTGCGTCTATTTGAACGTTTTCCCAACGATCTAAAATGCTTGAAAATGTTTTATTTTAGAAAAAACAGCACGTTTTGAGCTTTAATCTGCGTTTTAACGCGTAAAACAGCATAAAAACGACGAATTTTTATTATTCGTTTTTATTAATATTGCTTCTATTTGAACGATTTCAACGATCTAAAATGCTTGAAAATGTTTTATTTTAGCAAACAGCACGTTTTGAGTTTTAATCTGCGTTTAACGCGTAAAACAGCATAAAACGACAAAATTTTTTATTATTCGTTTATTAATATTGCGTCTATTTGAACGATTTCAACGATCTAAAATGCGTGAAAATGTTATTTAGCAAAACAGCACTTTTGGCTTTATTCTGCGTTTTAACGCGTAAAACAGCATAAAACTACGAAATATTTATTATTCGTTTTATTAATATTGCGTCTATTTGAACGACTTCAACGATCTAAAATGTTTGAAAATGCTTATTTTAGCAAAACAGCACGTTTGAGTTTTTAATCTGCGTTTTAACGCGTAAAACAGCATAAAATGACGAATTTTTATTATTCGTTTTTTTTAAATATTGCTTCTATTTAAACGATTTCAACGATTTTAAAATGCTGAAAATGCTTATTTTAGCAAAACAGCACCTTTGAGTTTTTAATCTGCGTTTTAACGCGTAAAACAGCATAAAACGACGAATTTTATTATTCTTTTTTTATTAATATTGCTTCTATTTGAACGATTTCAACGATCTAAAATGCTTGAAAATGCTTATTTTAGCAAAACAGCACGTTTTTGAGTTTTTATTCTGCGTTTTAACGCGTAAAACAGCATAAAAACGACGAATTTTTATTATTCGTTTTTATTAATATTGCTTCTATTTGAACGATTTCAACGATCTAAAATGCATGAAAATGCTTATTTTAGAAAAACAGCACGTTTTGAGCTTTAATCTGCGTTTTTAACGCGTAAAGGCAACATAAAACGACCGATTTTTATTATTCGTTTTTTATTAATATTGCTCTATTTGAACGATTTCAACGATCTAAAATGCTTGAAAATCTTATTTTAGCGAAACAGCACGTTTTGGGGCTTTAATCTGCGTTTAACGCGTAAAACAACATAAAACGACGAAATTTTTTATTATTTATTCGTTTTTATTAATGTACGTCTATTTGAACGATTTCAACGATCTTAAATGCTTGAAAATGCTTATTTTAGCAAAACCAGCACGTTTTGAGCTTTAATCTGCGTTTTAACGCGGCGTAAAACAGCATAAAACGACAAAATTTTTATTATTCGTTTTTATCAATATTGCCTATTTGAACGATTTCAAGGTTTAAAATGCTTGAAAATGCTTATTACAACAAAGCAGCACGTTTTGAGCTTTTAATCATAACGCGTTTTAACGCGTAAACAGCATATAAAACGACGAAATTTTTTATTATTATTCGTTTTTATTAATATTGCGTCTGGCCCAGACGATTTCAACGATCTAAAATGCTTGAAAATGTTTTGCTTTATAGAACGCTCGTTTGAGCTTTATTCTGCGTTTTAACGCGTAAAACAGGAGGCAAACGACAGAAAATTTTATTATTCGTTTTTATTTTTATTGCGTCTATTTAGTTGATTTCAACGATCTAAATGCTTGAAATGCTTATTTTAGCAAAACAGCGTGCGAGCTTTAATCTACTACGTTTAACGCGTAAAAACAGCATAAAACACCACCAAATTTTTATTATTCGTTTTTTATTAATATTGCTTCTATTTGAACGATTTCAACGATCTAAAATGCTTGAAAATGCTTATTTTAGCAAAACAGCACGTTTGAGCTTTTAATCACGTTTTAACGCGTAAAAACAGCATAAAAACGACGGGAATTTTTATTATTCGTTTTTTGGTATGTACGTCTATTTGAACAATTTCAACGATCTAAAATGCTTGAAGATGCTTATTTTAGCAAAACAGCACGTTTTTGGCAATCTGCGTTTTTAGCGCGTAAAACAGCGCCAAAACGACGAATTTTTTATTATTCGTTTTTATTAATATTGCGTCGGCGAACGATTTCAACGATCTAAAATGGCAGAAAATGCTTATTTTAGCAAAACAGCACGTTTGGAAAAAACTTTAATCAGCGTTTTAACGCGTAAAACAGCATAAAACGGCAGGGGTACATTATTCGTTTTTTATTAATATTTAAAATACGAACATTTCAACGATCTAAAATGCTTGAAAATGCTTATTTTAGCAAAACAGCACGTTTTGAGCTTTAATCTGCGTTTTAACGCGTAAAACAGCAAAAAAACGACGAAATTTTTATTCGTTTTTTTAATATTTGCGTCTATTTAGAACGATTTCAACGATCTAAAATGCATGAAAATGCTTTTTTTTAAAAACAGCACTTTTTGAGCTTTAATCTGCGTTTAACGCGTAAAACAGCATAAAACGACGAATTTTTATTATTCGTTTTTATTAATATTGCTTCTATTTGAACGATTTCAACGATCTAAAATGCGAAAATGCTTTTTTAGCAAAACAGCACGTTTTGAGCTTTAATCTGCGTTTTAACGCGAAAAACAGCATAAAACGACAAATTTTTATTATTCGTTTTTTTAATATGCTTCTATTTGAACGATTTCAAGGATTTAAAATGCTTGAAAATGCTTTTTGAAAAACAGCACGTTTGAGCTTTTAATCTGCGTTTAACGCGTAAAACAGCATAAAACGCGAATTTTTATTATTCTTTTTTTATTAATATTGCGTCTATTTGAACGATTTCAGGATCTTAAATGCTTGAAAATGCTTATTTTAGCAAAACAGCACGTTTGAGCTTTAATCTGCGTTTTAACGCGTAAAACGCATAAAACGACGAATTTTTTTATTGTTTTTTTATTAATATTGCGTCTATTTGAACGATTTCAACGATCTAAAATGCTTGAAAATGCTTATTTTAGCAAAACAGCACTTTTTGAGCTTTAATCTGCGTTTTAACGCGTAAAACAGCATAAAACGACGAAATTTTTTTATTATTCGTTTTTAATATTGCGTCTATTTGAACGTTTCAACGATCTAAAATGATGCTTGAAAAATTACTTATTTTAGCAAAACAGCACGTTTGCGAGCTTTTAATCACCGCGTTTTTTAACGCGTAAACAGTTTTATTATTCGTTTTTTTTTATTAATATTGCTTCTGACCCAAACGATTTCAACGATCTAAAATGCTGAAAATGCTTATTTTAGCAAAACAGCACGTTTTGAGCTTTTAATCTGCGTTTAACGCGTAAAACAACATAAAACGACGAAATTTTACATTATTCGTTTTATTAATATTGCGTATATTTGAACGATTTCAACGATCTAAAATGCTTGAAAATGCTTATTTTAGCAAAACAGCACGTTTTGAGCTTTAATCTGCGTTTTTAACGCGTAAAACAGCATACAAAAATGACGGGTACATTATTCGTTTTTTATTAATATTGCTTCTATTTAAACGATTTCAACGATCTAAAATGCTTGAAAATGCTTTATTTAGCAAAACCTGCAAGCGTTTTGTGAGTTTTAATCTGCGTTTTAACGCGTAAAACAGCATAAAACGACGAAGAATTTTTATTATTCGTTTTTTATTAATGTACTTCTATTTGAACGATTTCAACGATCTAAAATGCTTTGAAAATGCTTATTTTAGCAAAAACAGCACGTTTTTGAGCTTTAATCTGCGTTTTAACGCGTAAAACAACATAAAACGACGAAATTTTTATTATTCGTTTTTTATTAATGTGCGTCTGTTGAACGATTTCAACGATCTAAAATGCTTGAAAATGCTTATTTTAGCAAAACAGCACGTTTTGAGGAGCTTTTTATTCTGCGTTTTTAACGCGTAAAACAGCATAAAACGACAATTTTTTATTATTCGTTTTTTATTTTTATTGCACGTCTATTTAAACGATTTCAGCTTTGATCTAAAATAGCGAAAATGCTTATTTTAGCAAAACAGCGTTTTGAGAACTTTGCAATCTGCGTTTTAACGCGTAAAACCTTTATAAAACGACGAATTTTTTATTATTCGTTTTTATTATGTGCGGCTATTTTGAACGATTTCCAGCGATCTAAAATCCTTGAAAATACTTATTTTTAGCAAAACAGCACGTTTTGAGCTTTCATCTGCGTTTTTAACGCGTAAAACGGCATAAAAACGACAGGGAAATTTATTATTCGTTTTTTATTAATATTTGCGTCTATTTTGAACGATTTCAACGATTTAAAATGCTTGAAAATGATTATTTAGCAAACAGCACGTTTTTGAGCTTTGCAATCTGCGTTTTAACGCGTAAACAGCATAAAACGACGAATTTTTATTATTCGTGTTTATTAATATTGATTCTATTTGACCGATTTCAACGATCACAAAATGCTTGAAATGCTTATTTTAGCAAAAACCGCACGGTGCGGAGGAGCTTTTAATCTGCGTTTTAACGCGTATAACAGCGCCGACGACGAAATTTTTATTATTCTGGTTTATTAATCTTGCGTCTATTTGAACGATGTCAACGATCTAAAAATGCTTGAAAATGCCGGTACAGCAAAACAGCACGTTTTGAGCTTTTAATCTGCGTTTTAACGCGTAAAACAGCATAAAACGACGAAATTTTTATTATTCGTTTTATTAATATTGCGTCTATTTGAACGATTTCCAACGACCTAAAATGCTTGAAAATGCTTATTTTAGCAAAACAGCACGTTTGAGCTTTTAATCTGCCTTTTAACGCGTAACACGGCAAAAACGACGAAATTTTTGGCTATTGTTTTATTAATATTGCGTCTATTTGAACGATATCAACGATCTAAAATGCGTGAAAATGCTTATTTTAGCAAAACGGCGCACGTTTTGTGTGCTTTATTCTGCGTTTAACGCGTAAAACAGCATAAAACTACGAAAATATTTATTATTCGTTTTTATTAATATTGCGTCTATTTGAACGACTTCAACGATCTAAAATGCTTGAAAATGCTTATTTTAGCAAAACAGCACGTTTTTGAGCTTTAATCTGCGTTTTAACGCGTAAAACAGCATAAAATGACGAATTTTTATTATTTATTCGTTTTTTAGTAATATTGCTTCTAATATGTAAACGATTTCAACGATCTAAAATGCTGAAAATGCTTATTTTAGCAAAACAGCACGTTTTGAGCTTTTAATCTGCGTTTTAACGCGTAAAACGCTTATAAAACGACGGGTACAATTATTCGTTTTATTAATATTGCTTCTATTTGAACGATTTCAACGATCTAAAATGCTTGAAAGAGAATGCTTATTTTAGCAAAACAGCACGTTTGAGCTTTATTCTGCGTTTTAACGCGTAAAACAGCATAAAAACGACAGGGAATTTTTATTATTCGTTTTTATTAATATTGCTCCTGTTAAAACGATTTCAACGATCTAAAATGCTTGAAAATGCTTATTTTAGCAAAACAGCACGTTTTTTGAGCTTTTAATCTGCGTTTTAACGCGTAAACAACATAAAACGACAGAAATTTTATTATTCGTTTTTAATTAATATTGCTTCTATTTAGACAGGAGTTTCAGCGATCTAAATGCTTGAAAATGCTTATTTTATGTAAACAGCACGTTTTGAGCTTTAATCTGCGTTTTAACGCGTAAAACAGCATAAAAATATTGACGAATTTTTTATTATTCGTTTTTATTAATATTGCTTCTATTTAAACGGTTTCGCGACCTAAAATGCTTGAAAATCTCTTATTTTAGCAAAACAGCGCGTTTTGAACTTTAATCTGCGTTTTAACGCGTAAAACTGCATAAAACGGTGACGAATTTTTTATTATTCGTTTTTTATTAATATTACTGACTATTTGAACGATTTCAACGATCTAAATGCTTGAAAATGCTTATTTTAGCAAAACAGCGTTTGAGCACTATCAACATTTTAACGCGTAAACAACATAAAACGACGAAATTTTTATTATTCGTTTTTTATTAATATTGCGTCTATTTGAACGATTTCAACGATAAAATGCTTGAAAATGCTTATTTTGTAGCACGTTTTGAGCTTTTAATCTGCGTTTTAACGCGTAACAGCATAAAACGACGAATTTTTTATTATTCGTTTTTTTATTAATATTGCTTCTATTTGAACGAATTCAACGATCTAAAATGCTTGAAAATGCTTATTTTTAGCAAAACAGCACGTTTCGAGCTTTTAATCTGCACGTTTTAACGCGTAAAAACGGCATAAAAACGACGAAATTTTTATTATTCGTTTTATTAATATTGCGTCTATTTGAACGATTTCAACGATCTAAAATGCTTGAAAATCGCTTATTTAGCAAAACAGCACGTTTTGAGCAATTCTGCGTTTTTTAACGTAAAACAGCATAAAACGACAAAATTTTTTATTATTCGTTTTATTATTTTTATTGCGTCTATTTGAACGATTTCAGCGATCTAAAATGCTTGAAAATGCGCTTATTTAGCCGACAACGCGTTTTGAGGCTTTAATCTGCGTTTTAACGCGTAAAACAACGCATAAAACGACCAAATTTTTATTATTCGTTTTTATTAATATTGAAAACCACTGTTACGAACGATTTCAACGATCTAAAATGCTTGAAAATGCATATTTAGCAAAACAGCACGTTTTGAGCTTAATCTGCGTTTTAACGCGTAAAACAGCATAAAACGACAGCGAATTTTTATTATTCGTTTTTATTATCATTGCTTCTATTTGAACGATTTCAACGATCTAAAAATGCTTGAAAATGCTTATTTTAACAAAACAGCACGTTTTTTGAGCAATCACGTTTTTAACGCGTAAAACAGCGTAAAACGACGATTTTTTTTATTATTCGTTTTTATTAATGCTTCTATTTGAACCGTTTCGGCATCGATTTAAAATGCTTGAAAATGCTTATTTTAGCAAAACAGCAAGAAATTTTTTTTTTAAAAAATAAAAAAAGTTTTTATTTTTTTTTAAAATTTTTGCTTATTTAACACAATTAAAATTTAAAAATGCTTTTTTAGCAAAACAGCACGATTTTTTTTAAATTGTTTTTAAAAAAACCCCAAAAGACAAATTTTTTAATTTTTTTTTAAAATTTTTTATTTAACACGCTTTTAAAAGCAAAATGCTTTTTAGCAAAAAAGTTTTATTTATTCGGTTTTAAGGTAAAAACATAAAAAAATTTTTTAAATTTTCGTTTTTTGGGCCCTATTTAACGTTAACGCCAAAAAAAAAAATTTTTTTTTTAATTTTATTTTAATTGTTTTTTTCCGAAAAAAACCCAAAAAAGGGAAAAATTTTTATTTTGAATTTACACCTTTTTAAGCAAAAACCCAAAAAAAAAACTTTTTAAAAACCCCCTTTTGACAATCCTTTTTAAGCAAAAGCTAAAAAAATTTTTTTATTGTTTTTTAATTTTTCTTTTAACTTTTAAATTTTGAAAATTTTTTTTGAAAAACTTTTTTATTTAACGGTTTTTAAGGGAAAACGAAAAAATTTTTATTTTGGGGAAATTTTTTTTGGTTTAACGCTAAAATAAAAAATTTTTTTTAAAATTTTTTTTAAATTTTTTAAGGGTAAACTAAAAGCGAAATTTTTAAAAATTTTTATTTTTTTTTTAACGTTTAAAGTTTAAAAGGGGGAAAAAATTTTTTTAAAAGCTTTTATTTAACGTTTTAAGGGAAAAAATAAAAGCTTTTTTTAACGTTTTTTTAATAGCGTTTTTGGAACGTTTTAAACGACAAAATTTATTTTTTTTTAAAAAGGCCTTTTGATTTTCCTTTTTAAGCGAAAAATAAAAACGAAAAAATTTTTTATTTTTTTTAAAATCGCTTTTTTTAACGTTAAAAAAATTTTTTTAAAAGTTTAGCAAAACGACTTTTAGCAACGCGTTTTAAGCAAAAAACCTAAAACGCAAATTTTTTTTACGTTTTTTATTTTGTTTATTTAACGTTTTTAAAAAAAGGGAAAATTTTTTTGGGAAAAAATTTTTGACTTTTTTGGTTTTTAAAAAAAAACCCAAAAAACGAAAATTTTTATTATTCTTTTTATTTTTGGGATTTAAATTTCCGAAAAATTTAAAAAAAAAACCCTTTTTTTTAACCAACCAAAAAAAAAAGGAATTTTTTTTGTTTTTTTTTGCTTCATTTGAACGTT
Organism: Dalotia coriaria; assembly: GCF_025399875.1. Lineage (NCBI taxonomy): Eukaryota > Metazoa > Arthropoda > Insecta > Coleoptera > Staphylinidae > Dalotia > Dalotia coriaria. The sequence goes on along the minus strand of NW_027046918.1, from coordinate 6,847 downwards.
TCAACGATCTTGCTTGAAAATCTTATTTTAGCAAAACAGCCTTTTTTATTGCGTTTTAACGCGTAAAAAAATAAAACGACAATTTTTTTTTTTTTTTTTTAATATCTTCTTTTAAACCAAAAATTTTTTTTTAAAAAAAAGGGGTTTTATTTTTTTTTTTAAAAAAACCAGAAAAAAACACGAATTTTTTATTATTCGTTTTTTTTAAATTTTGCTTCTATTTGAACGATTTCAACGATCTAAAATGCTTGAAAATGCTTTTTTTTGGCAAAAACCACGTTTTGAGTTTTAATCTGCTTTTTAACGCGTAAAACAGCAAAAACGCTTTTTTATTATTTTTTTTTATTAATATTGCGTCTATTTGAACGATTTAAACAATCTAAAATGCTTGAAAATGTTTTTTTGCAAAACAGCAGTTTTGATTTTTAATCTGCTTTTTAAACGCGTAAAACAGCAAAACACAAATTTTTAATTTTTTTATTTTTTGCTTCTTTTGAACGATTTCAACGATCTAAAATGCGAAAATGCATTTTAGCAAACAGCACGTTTTGAGTTTTAATCTGCGTTTTAACGCGTAAAACAGCAAAAAAAACGACGAAATATTTATTATTCGTTTTTATTAATATTGCGACTATTTGAACGATATCAACGATCTAAATAGCGAAAATGTTTATTTTAGCAAAAACAGCACGTTTGAGCTTTAATCGCACGTTTTTAACACGTAAAAGGCATAAAATGACGAATTTTTGTTATTCGTTTTTTATTAATATTGCTTCTATTTAAACGATTTCCAGCGATCTAAAATGCGAAAATGCTTACTGCTTAGCAAAACAGCGTTTTGAGCTTTAATCACCGTTTAATAAATAGAAACAGCATAAAACGGTGACGAATTTTATTATTCGTTTTTTTTTATTAATATATTGCGTCTATTTGAATGATTTCAACGATCTAAAATGCTTGAAAATGCTTATTTTATCGCCGCCAAAACAGCACGTTTTGAGCTTTAATCTGCGTTTAACGCGTAAAACGCTTTATAAAACGACGAAATTTTTATTATTCTTTTTTTTTAATATTGCTTCTATTTGAAACGATTTTAACGATCCCAAAATAACTGAAAAATGCTTGTGCAGCAAAACGGCACGTTTTGAGCGCAATCTGCACGTTTTAACGCGTAAAACGCTTATAAAACGGCAGAATTTTTTATTATTCGTTTTAATATTGCGTCCCGTTTGGCGAACGGTTTCAACGATCTAAAATGCTTGAAAATGCTTATTTTAGCAAAACAGCACGTTTTGAGGGGTTTAATCTGCGGGAACGCGTAAAACAGCATAAAAACGACGAATTGCGTATTTCTGGTTTTATTAATATTGCTTCTATTTGAACGATTTTAAACGATCTGAAATGCTTGAAAATGCAATACGGCAAAACGAAGCACGTTTGAGCTTTTAATCTGCGTTTAACGCGTAAAACAGCATAAAACGACGAATTTTGCTGTGGTAGTTTTTATTAATATTAGCCTATATTTGAACGGTTTCGCACAGATAAAATGTGAAAATGCTTATTTTAGCAGCAAAACAGCGTTTTGAGCTTTAATCTGCGTTTAACGCGTAAAACAGCATAAAACGACGAATTTTTGTATTTGTTTTATTAATATTGCGTCTGAACGATTTCAACTGATCTACGTGGCGAAAAATGCTTATTTTATAAAACAGCGCACGTTTTGAGCTTTAAATGCGTTTTAACGCGTAAGCGGCAAAAGCGACGATTTTGTGGCGTTTTTTTGGTAAATAACGAAAAGCTCTATTTGATTTTAAACGATATGGAAATGCTTGAAAAATGCTTATTTTTAGCAAGAGCAGCACGCGTTTTGAAGGCTTTATTCTGCGTTTTAGCGTGAAACAGCATAAAACGACGAATTTTTATTATTCGTTTTATTAATATTTGCTTCTATTTGAACGATTTCAACGATCTAAAATGGCAGAAATGCTTATTTTAGCAAAACAGCGTTTTGATGCGTTTAACGCGTAAACGAAAAACGCCAAAAGCGACGAATTTTTATTATTCGTTTTTATTAATATTGCTTCTATTTGAACGATTTCAACGATCCTAAAATGCTTGAAAATGCTTATTTTTAAAACAGCACGTTTTGAGCTTTTAATCACGTTTTAATACGTAAAACATCATAAAAGCGGTAATTTTTATTATTCGTTTTTATTAATATTGCTTCTATTTGAACGATTTCAACGTCTAAAATGCTTGAAAATGCTTATTTTTAACGAAACAGCGTTTTGAGCTTTTAATCTGCGTTTTTAACTCGTAAAACAGCATAAAAACGAGAGCCGAGGTACGCATTGATTTAGGTTTTTATTAAGCATCAGTAGCTAATTTGAACGATTTCAGCGATCACAAAATGCTTGAAAATGCTTATTTTAGCAAAACAGCACGTTTTTGAGCTTTTAATCACCTGCGTTTTTAACGCGAAAAACAGCGCCACAAAAGCAGCGAATTTTTATTATTCAGACTTTATTAATATTTAACGTCTATTTGAACGATTTCAACGATCTAAAATGCTTGAAAATGCTTTATTTTTAGCAAAACGCGCACGTTTGAGCTTTTAATCTGCGTTTTAACGCGTAAAACAGCATAAAACGACGAATTTTTTTATTATTCGTTTTTTATTATGTTGCTTCTATTTGAACGATTTCAACGTCTAAAATGCTTGAAAATGCTTATTTTAGCAAAACAGCACGTTTTTGAGCTTTATTCTGCGTTTTTAGCGCGTAAACAGCATAAAAACGACAAAATTTTATTATTCGTTTTTATTATGTTGCGATATTTAAGCGATTTCAACGATCGCAAATGCTTGAAAATGCTTATTTTTAGCAAAACAGCACGTTTTGAGCTTTTAATCTGCGTTTTAACACGTAAAAGAGCATAAAATGAAGAATTTTATTATTCGTTTTTACGGTAATATTGCTTCTATTTAAACATTGATTTCAACGATCTACAAAATGCTTGAAAATGCTTATTTTATAAAACAGCACGTTTTAGGCTTTGAAAATCTGCATTTTTAACTCGTAAAACAACATAAAACGACGAATTTTTATTATTCGTTTTTATTAATATTGCGTCTATTTGAATGATTTCAACGATCTAAAATGCTTGAAAATGTATTTAGCAAAACAAGCACGTTTTGAGCTTTAATCTGCGTTTTAACGCGTAAACAACATAAAACGACGAAATTTTTATTCTTTTTTTTTAATATTGCTTCTATTTGAACGATTTCAACGATCTAAAATGTTTGAAAATGCTTATTTTAGCAAAACAGCACGTTTTGAGCTTTAATCTGCGTTTTAACGCGTAAAACAACAAAACGACGAAATTTTTATTATTCGTTTTTATTAATGTGCGTCTATTTGAACGTTTCAACGATCGCAAAATGCTTGAAAATGCTTATTTTAGCAGCAAAACGAGCGTTTTGGTTTGTCTGCGTTTTAACGCGTAAAACAGCATACAAAACGACAGGCCGCATTATTCGTTTTATTAATATTGCTTCTCGCACGGACATTCAACGATCTAAAATGCTTGAAAATGCTTATTTTGTAAAACAGCACGTTTGAAGGCTTTTAATCTGCCGTTTTTAACGCGTAAAACAACATAAAAACGACGAATTTTACGCAGTATTCGTTTTTATTAATATTGCTCTATTTGAACGATTTCCAACGATCTAAAATGCTTGAAAATGCTTATTTAGCAAAACAGCGTTTGAGCTTTTAATCTGCGTTTTAGCGTAAAACAACATAAAAACGACAATTTTTTATTATTCGTTTCTTATTAATATTGCGTCTATTTGAACGATTTCAGCGATCTAAATGCTTGAAAATGTATTTTTAGCGAAACAGCACGTTTGAGCTTTAATCTGCGTTTTAACGCGTAAAACAACATAAAACGACGAATTTTATTATTCGTTTTTTGATTAATACTGCTTCCTATTTGAGCGGAGTTTCAACGATATAAAATGGCTGAAATGTATTTTAGCAGCAAAACAGCACGTTTTGAGCTTTATTCTGCGTTTTAACGCGTAAACAGCATAAAACGACGAATTTTTTTGTTATTCGTTTTTTATTATCATTGCTTGTAGAACGATTTCAACGATCCATTAGCGAAAAATGCTTATTTTAGCCAAAACAGCACGTTTTGGAAGGCTTTTATTCTGCGTTTTAACGCGTAAAACAGCATAAAACGACGAATTTTTTTATTATTCGTTTTTTATTAATATTAGCTTCTATTTGAAAGACGATTTCAACGATCTAAAATGCTTGAAAGAAATGCTTATTTTGTAGCAAAACAGCACGTTTGAGCTTTAATCTGCGTTTTAATGCGTAAAACATCATAAAGCGACGAATTTTTATTATTCGTTTTTATTAATATTGCTTCTATTTGAACGATTTCAACGATCTAAAAGAAATGCTTGAAAAATGCTTATTTTTAAACGAAGCAGCACGTTTTGAGCTTTAATCTGCGTTTTAACTCGTAAAAACAGCATAAAACGACAGGTATTTTTATTATTCGTTTTTTATTAATATATTAGTTCTATTTGAACGATTTCAATGATCTAAAATGCTTGAAAATGCTTATTTTAGCAAAACGGCACGTTTTGAGCTTTTAATCGCGTTTTAACGCGTAAAACAGCGCATAAAACGACGAAGATTTTTTATTATTCGTTTTTTTTATTAATATTGCGTCTATTTGAACGATTTCAGCGATCTAAAATGCTTGAAAATGCTTATTTTAGCAAACAGCGTTTTGAGGCTTTGAAATCTGCGTTTTAACGCGTAAAACAGCATAAAAACGCCGAATTTTTATTATTCGTTTTATTAATATTGCTTTATTTGAACGAATTTCAACGATCTAAAGCAGAAAATGCTTATTTTAGCAAAACAGCGCGTTTTGGGCACATTCTGCGTTTTGGCAGCGTAAAACGAAAGCATAAAAAGACAGCGAAATTTTTTATTATTCGTTTTTATTAATATATTGCGTCTATTTAAGCGATTTCAGCGATCTAAAATGCTTGAAAATGCTTATTTTAGCAGCAAAACAGCACGCGTTTTGAGCTTTAATCTGCGTTTTAATGCGTAAACATCATAAAGCGACGAATTTTTATTATTCGTTTTTATTAATATTGCTTCGAACGATTTCAACGATCTGGAAATGGCGAAAATGCTTATTTTAACGAAACAGCTTGCGTTTTGAGCTTTTAATCTGCGTTTTAATAAATAGTAAAACAGCATAAAACGACAGTGCACGTATTTCGTTTTTTTTTTGCATTGTGGCCAGTTCTATTTGGGCATTTCAATGATCTAAAATGCTTGAAAATGCTTATTTTAGCAAAACAGCACGTTTTGAGCTTTAATCTGCGTTTTAACGCGTAAAACGGCATAAGAAACGACAGATTTACATTATTCGTTTTTTTTTATTAATGTGCGTCTATTTGAACGATTTCCAGCGATCTAAAAAATGCTTGAAAATGCTTATTTTAGCAAAACAGCACGTTTTTGAGCTTTAATCTGCGTTTTAACTCGTAAAACAGCATAAAACGACGAATTTTTATTATTCGTTTTTATTAATATTGCGTCTATTTGAATGATTTCAACGATCTAAAATGCTTGAAAATGCTTATTTTAGCAAAACAGCACGTTTGAGCTTTAATCTGCGTTTTAACGCGTAAAACAGCATAAAACGACGAAATTTTTATTATTCGTTTTTTAATATTGCTTCTATTTGAACGATTTCAACGATCTAAAATGCTTGAAAATGCTTATTTTAGCAAAACAGCACTTTTTGAGCTTTAATCTGCGTTTTAACGCGTAAAAACAGCATAAAAGGGCGGTTTTTATTTTTCCCGTTTTTTAAATATTGCTTCTATTTAAAACGATTTCAACGACTAAAATGCTTGAAAATGCTTATTTTACAAAACAGCAGGGTTTTAACTTTTAATCTGCGTTTTAACTCGTAAAACACTTTTTTAAAACGACGATTTTATTATTCGTTTTAATTAATTTATTCGAACGTCTATTTGAAGATTTCAACGATCTAAAATGTTTTGAAAATGCTTATTTTAGCAAAACAGCACGTTTTGAGTTTAATCTGCTTTTAACGCGTAAAACAGCATAAAACGACAAATTTTATTATTCGTTTTTTTTTAATATTGCTTCTTTTGAACGATTTCAACGATCAAAATGCTTGAAAATGCTTATTTTAGCAAAACAGCCGTTTTGAGTTTTTAATCTGCTTTTTAACGCGTAAAAAAACATAAAACGACGAAATTTTATTATTCGTTTTATTAATATTGCGTCTATTTGAACGATTTCAACGATCAAAAAAGCGAAAATTTTTATTTTAGAAAAACACCCGTTTTGGGGGTTTAAATCTGCGTTTTAAGGGTAAAACAGCATAAAAACGACAAAATTTTTTATTACGTTTTTTTTTTAAATTTTTTTATTTGGTTTCAACGATCTAAAATGCTTGAAAATGCTTATTTTAGCAAAACAGCACGTTTTGAGCTTTAATCTGTTTTTTAACGCGTAAAAGGCATAAAAGACAAATTTTTTTATTTTTCGTTTTTATTAAATTTTCCCTATTTAAACGATTTCCCCAAAACCAAAAATGCGAAAATGTTTTATTTAGCAAAACAGCCTTTTTGAGTTTTTTAATCTGCGTTTAACCCGGTAAAAAGAAAAAAACGACAAATTTTTTTTATTATTCTTTTTTTATTAATATTGCGTCTATTTGAAATTTAAACATTAAAATGCTTGAAAATGCTTTTTTAGCAAAACACCCGTTTTGA